>NW_020955449.1:221818-253201 GCF_003031625.1 Empidonax traillii
GAGCTGAAAGGACAAGCTCCTAAATTAACAGAAGCTCTGTGGAAGATGCTGCTACCTCTGAAGTCAAGGACTAGGGACAGAGGACATAGTATTTCTTTTTTTGGAGCTGGCTATTTCAGAAGCAAAACACAACAAAATTGAACAAAATAAAATTATAATTATGAAGGAATTTGCTGGAAAGTGCATCTTAGTTGAGTCACGGATACCCATGAATTCAACAAACAGTTCAAGCTAGGAAGGGTTTGTTTTTTAATAAATAAGAACATTTAGCTGAATCTATGAACAAAACATTTCAAATATGGATTTTCTTGCAGGCAGTTTGAGAAGAAGGGCTGTAAGGCATTATATTGCCAAGTGATCCATGAGCTGCTCTGTTTCATATGGCCCAGTATGTCTGTTTGCTGATAATGTGTTGGTTTTTCATTTTGCTAATAAACCACAGGGCCCAAGATGTTTCTGAATCCTAGCAAAATTGGCTGAGTATTTAAAGGCACATCTGAAGGAACAGCATTTGTACGTCGTGTCTTCAAATGGAGGCAAGGAGTGGTATTTACTAAAATTCCATTAAAAATCTGGCAAGCAAAGACTCAATGCATTTTTTCCTGACAGCACTGGTATATTGTGTTTTGTTCGGGTTTTTTTTAACCAGAAAGCAGCTTTTCCCTTTTATAAAGCAAAGTATTTAAATCCATAGTGTAGAGACTTTGATGACCAAATGCAAACAAAAACACAAATTGATTTTTCTACTTAGATTGCTTAAGACTTTCCAGGGGGAAATTCTAGTCACCAACTGCTGCACTTATGACTTCACCCTACCCAACTTCATTTCTTTAAAGACGTAAGAGACTTCAGTTGATCAGTCTGAAAAGAAAATAATTTTATCTGCTATTAGCATGCATGCTCAGAGGTCAGTTTTAATTAAAACATGAAGAAATCAATGCCTGTTGAAAACTGGTCACAGCTGTTGAGCCCAGGTAGTTGCCTTTAACCCATGTTACTGTCTGTACCAAACAGCTGCATTTTCAGCTTCTGCTTCAGTCCCACTGCTGCCGAGCCATGAAATGTGCCACTCCACTCCATTTTCATCTTAAAATTCTCCTTCACCTTCCATACTGTACTGACAGAAATCCAGCCTGTTGAGAATGCAATCAGCTCTGGTAGCTGATGTGGCCAGGAATCAGAAGCTTCCTAGTGTAGGATAAGTACCTGCCTTAACTTTCTACAACATTGTAGCCTGTAAAAGTTTTGACCTACAAAGCATGCTGGTTATTCATCCAAGGAACATATTCCCTTCTTTGCAAAACTGGATGTATACTAACATCCTCTCAGCATGCATCCTCTGAAGGAAAAAACCAGTCATGATTTGAAGTTAACAGGGATTAAGTTTATATGAAGTCCTATTAAGTTTATCCTGACTTTGATGTACGGCTGATGTATGCAGCCAGTTATTGTATGATCTGTAAAAATCTATGCCATTTTAATAGAGGTATAAATTAACTCAGTATGTTCTAAAGTATTGAAATAATTTTTTTCCCCAAACATTAGAGTTTGCCATACAAGTTTCTGTTTTGTATCCAGGTACATTCTATAACACATATCTCATTTAGAGTTTGACAACTTAAAAATAGAACTGGTCATCAAACTGGTACTATTGTGACTATTATTTTTTGTCAGGAGGGTAAGACAGAGCTTTTTTTTTTTTTTTTTTTAATTGAGGAAAGGCCAAATATTAACAAATACGCATTTTAGATTTATTTCAGGTACTGGATTGGCGGAAGTACTTAAAGAAAAATGAAACTTAAACCTAGCAAATTTAACAAGCAGACAATGCAAACAGCTTGAAACAACAGCTCTGAAAGAGGTCTGAACTATTCTATTTCTTTGAACTCTGCCTGAGCCCAGAGACCTGGTAACGAAAAGTGGGTGGGTGAAATAGCCAACTTGAAAACTTGTGACTGGGAATGAAATACATAGTTTGGACTGATCTCATGAAATGGACACAACTGGGATAAGCAATCTCAGGTACCCAGTGCAAGTTTCACTGGTAGCAAAAGAAACCTGCTCCCATCTGGGGTGAATTTTATTTGGACATTACAGCTTATAAAATCAAAACTAATAGAAAAGTTTGCACAACTCTTCCATTTCAAACGTTTTCATTGAACAGTCCAAGGTACTTTGATCCATTTGGAAATTTGCAGGCTGCAGCCCAGTGAAACATGTCTGAATTCCCCTTCATAAACTGCTCCAGAAGGATGTTCTAGCCTTCCAGCACCATTAATCTGCATTTGAGAGATGAAGACAATGGTTAATAATTATGCTTACATTATTATTTCCTTTCATTACAATTTCCTTTCCCACTGCTGCCTTGGAGTCTGCTATCACACTCAGGTATGATCAAGTAGGAGAAAGTGATTATGGCAGATATATCTGTTCCTGCTTTTACAAGGAATTTAGGTAAGAGCTTAGAAGTTTTGGGCTGACCACGGTGTCCAATAAACCCCTCCTCTGCTGGTAGTCTCATGGGATCTTAACAATCTATGCAGCGTGGAACTGCATATAACTCCTTTACCCTGACAGCCTGAGGGGTTAATTAAATTTTTCAGAATTTCTTTCTGTGGATCAGGGCAGAGCAAACCTTTCATTTGACAGCCTAGGCCACTAAGCAATGCTTGGAGATTTGAATCTGTGCTATGAAGCACTTCTGTGCCATAATCTCAGTTCTCACTGTTGCACCAATATTTTTGTAAGAGACTGAAAAAAAAAGCCAGACTAGGTCCAATAAAGTCACAGACCACTATTTGTATCGTTTCAAGGACTGTTTTCTCTATAGTGTCAACAAAATGGACGATTTTCCTATTCTTCCTCATTAATTCCTGGGGAACTCAGTAACCAAGGGCGGCCACACAACAGTGTACCTGTCAATGACCAGAGCTCCCATTTCCTTGTGGGATATGCGTGTGGTGGATATACACATGCAGGAGAGCCCACTCTGTACGCACAGCACATTCAGACAGGGTTTTCACAGTGGGTGTATGTGTTAGACACCACCAACACCATACTGCCCAGGTGTTTCACTGGGACCTGCCTCCCAGCAATTATTGGTGTGTTTGCAGGACCCTCGGGAGGCTGGAGGACACCTGAAGACTACAGATGTGTCAAGTCTTCAGACCGGGCTGTGACAAGATGCCCAGGTGGAAAAAGAGCCTGCAGCATTCATCTGATCTTTTTTGGGTTATGACTTTCCTTTCTGTGCCTTTTTAAGGGTGGATATGTTGATTTTCCAATTACAGAGGAAGCTTAAAATGAAGGAATAAGTAAAACTGCCTTGTCGTTTTTCCAGCAGCTAACATACATAGTTGCATTGGCCCTGTTGTGAGGCCTCGAGCACGCACTCGTCCTTTTGCAGTTCCCCTGTAGAAAATGAAAACGGTGGAAGACAAGTATTTTCACTTCAAGACAGACAGCATCTGAGAGGCAAAACCCCAGCAGATCATGCAATGCATTTCTTCTGTTGCACAGAGCTGTTTCTCTCAGATGTGACTCTCCATCTCCTGCGGACAGGCTCCCAGAGATGGGCCCATGGAACCTTTGGGGGGCACAGAGTGTGAACCAGCAGCAGTCTTATCAGCCATTTTTCGCCACTGAGCCCCGTTGTGGGGTGGTGGGGAGCTGGCCTGGGGCAGAGCAGACCTCAATGGTCTGCCTCATCAGGGCAGTGGCTGTGGCCGTCTGCAGGAGGACCCTGAGGAAACAACCTCATGGCAGCTGCTGTGTGTCTGGGTTGCGGGGTGTGGTGGTTCTTATACAGCCAAACCAGTGAAGATTTTTTTTTTTTCTGGTAGGATTTTTTGCTTTTAACTTCAACTTGGTATAGGTTGCCTGGAGGAGTTGTGGAGTCTCCTTCCATGGAGTTATTACTCAAGACCCGACGGGATGTGCTGCAGAGCAGCTATCATGGGTGACCCTGTGTGTGTCGGCAATCTGCAGAGGGGCCTCCCAACCTCAGTAACACAGCTTTGGAGTCTCTTGTCACTTATATTACCCACACTCTGAAACTGGTATAGCCTTCCTCCCTTTTGATCCCACACACTCAGTTCTGGAGTTAAGGTTAGAAAAGACCACTAAGACAGAGTACAGCCATTAACTCAACACTGCAAGGCCTACCACTAACCCGTGTCCTGAAAGTGCCACATCTGCATGTTTTTTGAACACTTCCAGAGATGGTGATTCTACCACTTCCCTGGGTATCCTGTTCCAAAGCCTGACCACTCTTTCCATGAAGAAATGTTTTCTAATAACCAATCTAAGCCTTCCTTGTCACAACTTCAGGCCCTTTCCTCTTGTCCTGTCACTTGTTACCTGGGAAAATAGACCAACCCCCACCTGGCTACAACCTCCTTTCAAGGCAGCCTTAGAGAGTTATAAGGTCTCCCCTGAGCCTCCTTTTCTCCAGGCTGAACACCGGCAGCTCGCTCAGCCACTCCCGATAGGACTTGTGGGTTGGTGCAGCGAACACCTGCCAAGATTTTCAACTGCCGTATTTGTCTTTTTTTGGGAATACGAAAGATAGTTTAAAAAACCACTACAGTCTGTTTCTCAACAGCCAGTGTCACTGTTACAGCTGCTGGCCAAAATTCAAGCATACATATATATATATATATACACCCATATATATACATATATATATTCAAACTGGTGCCTCAGAGCTTTTCAGATTTTTTAACTTTTGTAGATTTTAGAAGTAGTAACTGTAGATTTTAATGTAGCTGTATTATATCCCTTACCCTGTAGCATAATATTTACACATATCCAACCCTGTTACCCAATCTCGTATCAAACACTCTAAATTCCGTTAGTGCATTTATAGTCTTCAAGATAGAATTGTAGAAAAGCCTGGATCAGAAGATATTACACAGACACAGCAACCCTCAAGCCCAGACCTTTGGAGGAACTCCAAGGACTGTGCGTGCTGTGGAGAAGATGAAGATGAGGAAGAAGGGGTCCCACACACCCCCCGACCCAATTCCCAGAGGGGCGTGTCGGGGGGGCAGAACGGGGCAGAACCAGAGGTGGATAAATCTGGGACTGGATGGACCTTATTATAAAACCAGAGAACCACCGTCTGGGTGGGCGCACGTCATGTGTATTCCCTGGGCCTCAGGCCTGAGATTAAAGGACCTCCTCTCTTTTGTCTTATACACTAAATTGGCCCGGAGTTTTTTTTTTCTCCGGGCTCTCTTAAGGTAACAAAGCTCATGGCAGCCTAAAGCCACACGTACCTCTCACTGCTGCGCTTGAGCGCTCGTTCTTTCCTGGGGAGCCCCAGGCCCTGCCCACGGGGAGGAGCGCGGCGGGGGCGGCCGCGGCCCGGAAGGGAAAGGCGGCGGATCCGGGTGAGGGAGCTCTGGGGTGCCGGTGCCGGTGCCGGGCGGGGAGGTGAGAACCGGACGGAGGAGCCCCCGGAGGGAGTCGCGGGGAGCGGGGTTGGAGAGGAAGGGGGTGTGCGGCGGGTCTGCGAGAGAGGCTGAGAGGAGGCGGGTGGGTGGGTGGGCAGGGGATGGGTCTTGGGGAGAGGGGCAGGGCTGGGAGAGGGAGACAGACCCCGTGTGACAGCGGCCCCGGGAGCGCCTGCCGTGCTCGCCCTCTTCGCCTCCTTCATTCACCGCGGGCTTCTCCGAGCGGGCTCGGCTTGTCTGTGAACTCCTGTCCGGCCCCGGCTGAGCTCCGGTGAGGAGAGCGGCCACAAAAGGGGGAGCTGGCTGCCATCTAACCCCAAACCGCTGCCGCTCCTCCAAGCCCTCGTTTGGGCTGTGCGTGGCCGGTCTTGTCCTGACTGTGGAGGTGCCAGTGCAAAGATCCAGGTGATAAGCTCCTGACAGGCTGCCCGCGGCTGCTCACCTGCCCTGCAATGGCTTTCCATTAGCAGGAATGGAGCATAATGATGGGCCATTCTGTCCCTGACAGCTGCTCAGTGCTAATGGGCTTGTGTGAGCGCTGGGGAAGATGCTGCTATGAGAAGAGGAGGTGTTCTGCTTTCCAAGACAAGTCCCCAATCACTCCCCTTCGCAGAGCGCTCAGCAGTCTGGGCAGCTCTCTGCAGAAGCAGATGGGTCAGGAGTTTGACGTGAGTTAACATGAAAAAAACATTGTATCTTTGGCGTTAGCCCCCCTTCCACCTTTTACTCTCAACCCTGCAAACTCCTGAGTCGAAAATGGACAGCGCAGAGACTGCTTTCTTCCGTGAAAATTCCCCTGAAAGTTTTTCCTGTGGGCTTCAGTGTCCAAGAAAACTCCATCAGAGTGACAGAACTGGAGCCCCCAGGCTAGGCAGCACTGCTGGTAGGCTCATCCAGAGAGTATGAAGCCAGATAGTTTTGTCAAACCTGCAGGTTTTGGATAGTTTTGTCAAACCTGCAGGTTTTGGCTAAATAGCTGTGAGGAATATTACTTTTTTGTTTTGTTTTGTTTTTTAAAGCCACAGAACTTACTAAACAATGTTCTAGAATAGTGATGCTTGCTCCAGGTGCATACAGACACACCCACATACAAATCATTCACTGTGGTTTGACAGAGTGCCTTCTCTTGTCACAGAGACAAACAAATAATGAGTGCTTAGACATATGCAATGTGATAAATCATCCTCATAAATAAGAGCTATTTTTTCATCTTCTTCAGCAAGAGAACATGAGTTCAGCCGGAAGGAAAAGAGGAAAGCCCAACAGAGGAGGAGGAAGAGGGAGAGGAGGAGGAGGAAGAGGAGGCAGTGGAAGAGGAGGAGGCAGCAGTGGTCGTTCAAACAAGCCTCAGCTTGGTGGGAATAGGAAATGTTCAGCCAAAATTTGGGACGATGGAGATGATTTTTGTCTCTTCGAGGAACCAAGGCTAGAATCCAGGTATTTCTTATAATTTGGGGAGGATTGGCAAATAGACGTCTGGGATACTTCAGGATTGTTTGGGATGCTTTGGGACATTTGGGATACTTTTTTGGATGTTGGGATACATAGACATTTGGGGGTGGTATTTGGACATCTTTGAATATAGAGAAGAGGGGAAGGGTGATGAAGTTGTTTCAGTATGAAGCACTTTTTTACAAGTCTTTTTTTGATTAGCACCTTATAAATTTTATAGCTAGGAAAGTGATCTACTTTTTAAAGATTAGAACCTCTGATTTTCTTCTTCGATCATAATTTCAGAACACTTTTGGTTAGAAAACACTAATAAAGACAGGATATTCATTGTCATGTAAATAAAGCAGAAGGTGTGCCATAGAAAATAAGGAGTTTGGAATTAGTTTGGTATCCTGTATGTGTTCTGACCAATCTGTCTTAGAAACATGTCAGAAGTATGTTGTATTGTAGTCTGAGAACAGCTTTACCTAGGAAAGTATTTAGTAAATCACTTTGGATTTGACATAGGTTACAAAATGTATGTGTGTGTGTGCAGATACAGACACACAAATCCTGATCACGTAAGAGTGAACCTGGATGAATAATCCTTAGGTGATGGACTTGCCTTGTTTTGATTTTCCTGTTTTGAATTACAGGGTTGGGCCCTAACACATCCCAGTTCAGTCAGAATCATTTGAGCCGGGCAAATAACTCATGGTTGTGTCCTATTTTAATTTTTAGATCAAGTGCCCCTGCCAGAAGAGGAGGGCAAATGAAACAGAGACCTGAAGCAAGAATGCCTCTGCAAACCATACACATGACATCAGAGAATCAGAGAAGAGTGAAAGAACTTCTTCAAGAGCTTCAAGGGCAGGAGCTGGCTCCCGAATCAGAGTTAGTTTAAATGGAAGCCCTAATTCCAGCTCTTGTAAAGGAGCATGCTTTAACAGGCATACTGTTACAAATGAAAACAGTATTTTTTACCTTAACTTTTCATTTTATCTCAAATCCTACAGTTTTGAGTCCTCTTTGTTTTTCTACAATATTAACTCTGGGAAAGGGGTAGCCAAATCTTCCATTTAAATGAAGGATTTAAAACTGCAGAGACAGAGCTTTGTGTCTACTCGACAGTATAATATTGTTTCATTTTAATTTGATAACTCTTTTTATCAGTGTAGCTGGTGAAGATGATGATGAACCTGATTACCTTGATGATGAACAGTGCTGGTCAACAGAACAGGAACTTTCTGAAGTGATACCGAGGTTGTCTGCTGAGCCAGCTGAGCACAGAATTGTAGAAAATGAAGTGTCTCCATTTGCTGTGCACAAACTCTCCAGGTGATACTTTTTAGTGAGTAATTTGTATCCCAAAGAGGTAAATCACTAGTCTCAATACTGTAAACCCTCAGGACTTGGACTTCCCCTTGACTCTGAGGAGGTCTATGTGCAGAACTGTGAGTTTGTATCTCCTACGAACTTAATCCTCAACTAGGTGAATTTAACATAATGATTTTATGAAAATAACCATTCCAACCTTTTTCAGTGATGTTTTCAATTCTTTCTCCAAGGCAATGAGACAAATATTAGGAAAGCTCAGGGAGCATTGCTTTTGTGTGTATGTTTCTCCCAGGTAGGGGGAAACCTTGTAAGTGTTCTTCATCCATTTTGCTCAGACATGAGTATTTTTGCTTTGTTTGAGGGTATTTATGTGTGGCAACTTTTTCTGAAGGGTTTAATTTATATAGTTCAATGGGGAAATCTAATCCTGTAACTATTATGTGCTACATTCTGATAGTTGCTACATAGACTAATTTACCATCTTACAAACCACACACTGGCATTCACAGACACCAAATTGCTGCCTGCCACTGTCATTTAAAAGAACATAAATATTTTGGTGTGTTTTTTCCCCTAATGGTAGTAATAGTATCTCATGCCGTAGGTGCTTCCTTACTTTAAGCCTAATCAAGCAGATGTGCGGTTATTCTGCTTCATGAGAGTTTCTCACTCGTTTCCACGTTGTCTCTGTTTTGGTGCAGGTATGGTTTTGACTGTGAGCGTTGTAGGACAGTGCTGAGATCCTGCAATGGTAATATTGGGGCATCGTTAGAGTATTTGCTATTGCAGTGCTTTACCGAAAGATATGGAGAGAAGATGCAGGTTTCTGCAGCAGCTGCTGAAGCCAGTCAAGAAGAATGTTTAGAACAGAGACAAGAAGAAGCTTTTGCCCTCCGGTCAATCTATGGAGAAAAATTTGTAGAAAGAATTAAAAATCACGTTTGGACTTTTAGTTTGGAACTGGAGTACCTAGCAGACAGACTCAGCAAATCTAAGCAAAAGGCTGGTTGTACTAGGGACACAGCAAAACAGACTTCAAAGGAAATATGTAAATTTTATCTCCAAGGAGGCTGCAGGTTTGGTTCAAAATGCAGATTTGCACATGAATTCCCTCCAAACCATCCACTAAAACCATCCAAGAACTCTGTAGACGATGCTCATCTCAGACATAATGATGGTCCCATATATGAACTTGAAGTAAGATTTCCTGAAGGAAACAAATACCCACTTCAAGCACCTCTTGTGGCATTTTATTCCACTGATGAGAATCTGCCTCTTGCTTGTCGTTTACACATTGCTGAATTCCTCTTCGGAAAGGCCTTGGTAGCTGCAGAGTCTCATGAACCAGTTGTATATACCTTAGTGACTTGCTTAGAAGATGAACATGAAATAAGTGAGTTACTTGGCAATACTCAGCACAAGTACAGTGTTCCTCTTGTGTCCCTACTGGCAACACCTCCTGTAAAGCTACAGACAGAGAGTACACCTGGTTTAAATCAACTGTCTGAAGGTACACCAAATCTCCTTCTGTGGTTTCTGGGCTAGGAACGGTCAGAAAGATTTAAAAGGGGGAAAAAAAAAAAAAAAAGAGAGAGAGAGAAGGCAGAGCATTAATGTCACGTAGTGAGCCAGATCCTTGATCTTGTCTGTGCCTCAGGAAGTCCCTACCATAATCAAACCGTAGCAGAGGGGTTTTGTGCTGGCCAGAACTGAGTTAAAGGAGCACAGAGCTAATGAGTTTGGTTTGGCAGAGTTGTGTGATGCCCATTCCCACACAATCCATGAAAGGGCATGGAGAGATAGGGTGTGAGCTCACCAAAACGGACCAGAGGCTTGACAGGGAAGGGGGAAGGTTGTTTGCAGAACTTTGGTGCGTCTGCTAGTCATCAATTCAGAAACCTTTTTTTTAATTACTTAAAATTGCCTCCTCAAAATTAACTTTATAGAGGTGGATTTAAGGCTAAGTGAATGCTGAAAGTGGTTCTAGAACGTTGCACAAGGCATTGACCCTTTTTATGTATGCAAGAGCAACTGTGTTGATTTCACAGAGGGGAGAGCTGAGGCTGTCACTTATGGCAGGTTGACAACTCTGTGGCATAGGTGACTTCCAAGCTCTTGATTCCAAAACTGTTTTATCTAAGCCAAGCTTTCTTCAACAGAGTTTTCTAGAACAACTGCATCACATTTTAGAGCACTTAAATAGTGACAGCTTATGTTTTTGTTACAGTAAAACAAATTATTCTATTTCTTTAACAGCTCTGCAGAAAGACAGCTATCTTCCAGAAATTGAAATCAGAGATTCCAAATAATTTTGTTAGTTATAAAATCTTCCTTGTGCTATAAAATAACTTGTTTAGATAAATGTGACCTTAAAATTTTTAGGACTGGCTGATGGTCTGAGCAAATCTCGCTTCAGTTCATAGGCACTGGGCACCAAAGTGCCTAGTTCAGTTTTAGCTTTGGTTTAAAAGTACTTGCTTTAAAAGTCACTTTAAAAGCGACTTTTATGCTGGTGCTGCCATCACAGTCTTGTGTTCCATAGAAGTGGTTGTGGGGTGAATTGAAGAGGTGAGCTGAGACACATGAAAAATGTTCAGGAAGGCACCATTCTAGTTCACTGTGCGGCCAACCAGACCATGGTGTTGACTGCACAGCTGATGCAGAGGTAGGGACAAGTGGGATGGGGCTGGAGAAGTTGCAGTTTGATGAGGTGAGGGGAGGTTTGCTGGTAGTACTGAGCTAAATCCTTGTCAAAAACAGTCCTGGGGGCCCTCAGGTCCAGTCTACCAAGGTTCTTTGTTGAGAATGCTGATGGAACATGTGTCTCTTCTCTGCATTGCTGATGAGGACCTGTTCGTTAGTTATAAGAATACTTAACTGCACACTCTGTCTCAAGCTTCAACAGTGTCAGAGCCTCAAGAAGAAGAGGCAGTGGCAGAAGAGGAGGAGGAGGAGGAGGAAGAGCCTGAACAGGTTGTTATGGAGAATGAGAGTTACGTGAACCTCAAGAAAAAGCTTTCCAAAAAGTATGATGTGCAGGCGAAGTCTCTGTATAACGAAAATGTTAAACTCTGCGCGCGGTTTCGGCAGAGAAAGGTATGATGTGCAGAACATAATGTCTTTTTTTTCTTGCTTACTTTAGAGAAATGAATATTTAAGCCACTGGTGTTCTTATTGTCTGTTTTTTTGCATCAGTCTTCTAGGCACTTCCAGTCCATGCTGTATGAAAGACAGAAGCTCCCTGCATGGCAAGAGAGAGAAAACATTCTGGATTTGCTGAAGAGCCACCAAGTTCTTGTTGTGAGTGGCATGACAGGGTAAGAGTGTGATTGCACACACAGACTTTATGTATCAAAGCATACACAGAAGAATGTGAAATACATATCCATGTCCTGGAAAGGTTAGGGTGGTGGCCCATCTGTGACCACTGACAGCAGTCCTAGGTGAACTTCATGTGAAGAATCACACTAGTGAAGCAAAGCAAATGTCAAGTGGAATGTAGTTATCTTAATTTACGTGGATAAAGGTGTTGGATTTGTGAGTTTTTTAATTAATCCTTGATGTTGTTGTGCAGATGTGGCAAAACCACTCAGATTCCTCAGTTCATTTTGGATGCTTCGTTGCAAGGATCTCCAGGCGGAGTTGCAAACATCATCTGCACTCAGCCTCGCAGGATCTCTGCCATTTCTGTGGCTGAACGTGTAGCCAAAGAAAGAACAGAAAGGATTGGACTCACTGTTGGATATCAGATCCGTCTAGAAAGTGTAAAGGTATGTCTGCTTTGCTTGTTGGTTTTCATTTAGTTCTATTAAAATGTGCTTTGTGCTTCTCTAACGTCCAGAATCTCTGCCCTATACCTGCCATGTAGTGAGATAAGCAAATTTGTATCACTCGTATTTTACACTATATTATCAACCATATTCTATATTTTATTTTGTCTCAAGTTGCACAGTTCACTTTGCAGAATGAGAGTGCAGTCCTATGTCTTGTGGTTGTGCTTTCTGTTGAGAGAGGTGATGGGGTTTGAGAGCATGAGTAATACTGCTGTCCTTAGGAAGGCTACTGGCTTCTTTTCTGCCTGTTGTCATTTCCACTTGTCTCCCAAGGGTACAGCTACAGTCAGCCAGAAGGAGTGGTTGAATTCAAACTTCTGTCTTGGAAGAAGTTTTGTCTGCATTGCAGCTGATTGCCTTTTCCAAGAAGTATGCTAAAAAAGAGATTCACTGGATCTTTCTAGGACCAGAGATCTGATTGCTTATCAGAAATCAATATCCACAGGAAGAATTGTTCAGATTTTTTGATAGTAAGAAGCAGGTGTTCTCAGTTTCAGTCAAGAACTTAAAATCCATCAGCTCATCTCCAGCAGGGACTGCTTGTTCCCTTTCTGTCAAAGCTGGCACTCAGCTGAAACCAAATGCTTTACAGCAACTCACATTCTTTTTACACTATGTTGATTTGCCCAGAGTCAACTGAATGCTTTGTCTTACCCTTCAAGTCCTCAGCTACCAGACTCTTGTACTGCACTACTGGTGTGCTGCTGAGAAGGCTGGAAGGAGATCTGACTTTGCAGGGAATCACACATGTTATTGTTGATGAAGTTCACGAAAGAACAGAAGAAAGGTAAATAATCTCTTATCCTATAAGCAAAACAAAGAAAGGAAGGATAAAGGTGACTAAGTGCAAGTAACTGATCCTGTGGCAGTAATGTGGGATGGTGGAAGGAGTCTGGTTTTAGGTTCTTGTGCTTGGGCAGTAGGAAATTATGTTGCACAGCTTGCAAGAAAGCACATCTCTCTCAAATTGCTTCTCTCAAAATGCTTTCAGTGTGCTGTTACATTGCAATGGTGTTGAAAAGACGTTTTGGATGGGCCTAGAGAGTTAAGTGACTGTTTAACCAGAGCTGTCTGTTTCTTATACTTCCCTTGTTTCGGCTCTTATCAAATACCATAATTCTTCCCATGCCCTTTGGGGAATTTTTTCTCCTGAAGTAGGCTTCAGCAGAGCACCTGCCTGTGGCAAGTGCTCACATTTTCTTCCAGTCTATGGATTTTACTGGTTCTAGATAGTCTCGTCCTATCCTGCTCTAGGCTCCTGCAATTTTCCCCCACTTACCTGCTGGTGAGAGGCAAAAGATGTCTGTCAGTATCTCTGTAAATTAAGTGGCAAGGAACCCTTTCTTTGACATTTTGCTTGAGAAACATTGCAGTGCAGTGGGCTTCCAGGAGGCTTTGTCTGTGACCTGTTACTCTACAGCTCAGATGATATTGTAGCTTGTGTCTCTCAAGAATTCTTCTTCCTTGTCATCTAAAATCACTTTAAGCCAGTCTTACAGGAATGCCACAAAAGCTATAAATATATGGGGAAGAATACAGTGAGCAGGTAAGAGAAGAGTGGGTAAGTTTGAATAACTCTTTCAGTGAAAAAGAGAGGCAAAAAGGACTCATCTGTTCTTATCTAATGTTGCACTGTCATTAATGTAAGTAACTTATAAGGCTTTTTGTTGCTTAAATGAATTTGCCAAGTAATCCTGCCACTCTAGTAAGGGACAACCAAAGAGAATCAGATTGAGATTGCCTTCCCTTCTGAGAAGCTCATGCTTCTGTGATTGTATTGCTGTGCTATTGAGAACACCAGGAAGGTGGATAGAATGGGGAGAAAAAGAGACAATCTGCAAGTTAACACTGAAGAATTTATACGTCTTTTTGCTTGTTTTCTGCAGTGACTTCTTGCTGCTGGTTTTGAAGGATATAATGGTTCAGAGGCCAGACCTGCGCATTATACTTATGAGCGCCACCCTGAATGCAGAGCTTTTTTCTCAATACTTTCACTCTTGTCCAATTATTAACATACCAGGTGAAAACCATTGATTTTTATTACCACATTCATTGTTTTAGAAATTTGTTTTCAGTATTTCTTCTTGCAAAGTGTTTCTCAGCTCAAGCACAAGGGGCTAATTTGCACAGTGGTAAGATGAGGATGTACACAAGAAATATGATTCCAAAGGCTTAGGAGGAAAAGCTGATGATATTTAGGAGAGAAAGGACTTGGAAATGGAGATGTCTTTGTGTTGTCTTTATACCAGCAGAATTTCCCTCCCCAAAAGACAAGAACCATGTCCCTGGGCTAGTTTCACCACAGCTGAAGACTCTTCTGCATCCTTGTGAAAATAGGATCAGTGAGAGGATCCAGCTGGATGTGTACACATTTAGCTAAATGTGCCTTTTAAATTGCTAAGTTATTACATGGACCAAGACGGGAATGTGTAGCCTCATGGATGTATTCCCATAAGTGTATCTGCCCTTCTGTCTGTGTAAGTGCATTGTGCATGTTACCATAGAAACCTAGAGTTGTTTGGAATGGAAGGGACTTGGAAGGTTTCACCCCCTTGCCATGGGCAGGGACACCCTTTCACTAGACCAGGTTGCTCCAAGCCCCATCCAACCTGGCCTTGAACAGTTCCAGGGATGGGACACTCAGAGCAACCTCTGCCAGTATCTCACCGAGAGTTTTATCCTAATATCCAATCTAAAGCTACTTTCTTACAGTTTAAAGCCATTACAGCTTGTTCTATCACTGCATGCCCTTGTCAGAAGTCCCTCTCCAGCTCTCTTATGGGCTCCCTTTGGGTACTGAAAGGCCACCCTGGAGACTTCTTTTCTCCAGGATGAACAATCCATATTCTCTCAGCCTTTCCTCACAGAAGAGGTGTTGCATCCCTCTAGTCCCCTTCATGGCCTCCTCTGGACCCACTCCAACAGGTCGGTGTTGTTCCAGTGATGAGAACCCCAGAGCTGGGTACAGCACTCCAGGTGGGGTGTCACAAGGGCAGAGCAGAGGGATAGAATCACCTCCCTTGTCCTGCTGGCCATGCTGCTTTTGATGTCCATAAGAACTCCAAACCATGCTTGGAAGACACGCACTGTTTATCCTGATAAGAAATTGTGTTGAAGGGTGCAGTGTAGATGAGAGCTGTAAAGCCAGTGCATGTCATAATAACATGTAAAAAATTATAATTATCTTTGGTCTTTTTCCTCTTTTCCGTACATTTTGGGGCACGTAAATAGATTTATTCTCGTGTTTCCTTTCAGGTCGAACATTTCCTGTGGACCAGTTTTTTCTGGAGGATGTGATTGCAATGACAAGGTATGAAATTCATACATTCTCCGATACATTTGGCCTTTGAGGTTACGCTACTGATCTTGAGACTGAATAGTTCTGTGCAGATATTTAAAAAGCAAATCCTCTCGAATCTCCCCCATCACCTGCAGTCTTAGAGTTCTACTAAAGCACTAATTTTTAGCCATACCTTTTGTACTGCAGTGGGGTCTAGGATCTCATGCAAAAACAAGCCTTTCTGCATTAGATACCACATTAGTACTCAAGAAAAGGTGAGCTTTGCTAAGAATACTTTGTTGGTGCTTGTGCTCTACTTGTTTCATTGGTGATTAGATATTGACAAGCAAAAGAAATTTGAATGTAGATTTAAGCACTGAAGGTGAAAAATGTAGGATACCAAACAATTACCTTTTGTAAGCACTACCTTGCAACTCGGGTTGCAGATGCCTCTTACCCTTTATAGTTACTGGAGAATCACAGCAGCTCAGATATTCCAGATAAATTGGTCAGCTGTTTTGTGCTCTGAGCAACACTAAGCCCACCTAGCTGTCACAATTAAGTTTGCAGTCCTAGTCTTTCACATCACAGCTTTTAGTAGACTAACAGCCCCATATAAAAGGACACCTTGACATTCATATTATCTATGATTTTGCAACCTGCTTATACAAAGTTCGTCTCAGACTTATAAATAAATAGTTTTGATACCCTATCTCTGTAGTTAATTATTAGAAGGAGACTGTTGGGCTTCTTTCCACACCACCAAATGTTCTCCTGCTGTCCAGGTATGTTTTAGAGGACTGCAGTCCCTACAGGCGGAAGGCAAAGCAAGAAAACAAACAGAATGGGAGACACAAAAGAACTGCATTTGAAGAAGTAGAGGAGGACCTGAGACGTGCTGGCCTTCTGGAAGGCACAGACACCGTGGTCAGAGATTCAGACCCAGACCAAAAATTAACTCTGAAGCAACTCCTTACACGATATAAAGGTGAGCTCCTTCTTATATTTAATAAATTGGCACAATAACATTTGCCAGACAACATGGTATGTTAGTATATAATACTGTAAGTTGAATACTTATATATAATTCAGAGCTGGAGAAGGTAGTCCTGGAGGTATCTTACCTGTAAGTGGACATATGGAGTGCTTTGGCTCCTCTTACCCCTGGTATGTGTCTATGTCATTCTGGTAGTAGATGAATCCTGGTCTAGGCTGTGCCCAGGACAGGTCTGAGCCCCAGTAAGTGTGAGGAAAGAAATGAAGGGCTGAAACAGAGGGAAGCATGGAAAGGACAACATGACACACTGAGTCACTATGGAGCTACCTCTGTCTGGTCTAAGCCAGGCGCTGTTTAAACTAAGCTGTGCCTGGCTGTGCAGCCAAACTGCTTCAATGCATCTTGTTTTTTACAAGAGATAGATTTACTGGCTGTTTTATTTCCTTTTCCCCAGGGGTTAACAAGGCAGTGTTGAAAACAATGTCTCTCATGGACTTGGACAAAGTTAATCTGGAATTAATTGAAGCCTTGCTGGAATGGATAGTTGCTGGCAGACATTCATACCCACCAGGTAACTTCCCTGTCCTTGGGAGACAAACAAAAGGAGATTCTTGGAAGCTGTGCACTTACAGACAGCCCAAAGCTAATGTATGCAGAGTTTCTGTAGCTACTGACTATTGTTGAAAAAAGAATAAACTTCTAGTTGAGTAACAAAGGTCCTGCTATACCCAAAATGGGGAAAGTGAGAGAATTGTCTAGTTTGGAAAGTCTTTTGTGAGGGGCTGTTAAGACCTGTGTGCTTTTTTTTTGTACAATAGTTTTGAAACAGAGCTGGAGTTTTGACTTGGACCTTCTGCACATTAATAAAATATCATGCTGTCCTTTCTGTTTAGTGATTTTTTTTTAATCTACATTTATAGGTGCTGTTTTGATATTTTTGCCTGGTCTAGCAGAAATCAAGATGCTTTATGAGCAGCTTCAGTCTAATGCACTTTTTAATAACAGACACAGCAAGAGGTAAGGCAGAAAACCTCCAAAACTATCAATTTTTATCTGTAAATAAAGAGTTGTTTCCTGCACAAAGTGTGCCTTTATCCAGGGATAAATAAAGGTTATTAAATGTGTGTGAGTTGACTCCAGTCAGGGTAGTTACTTTTCTACTACCTTATTGGCTTGCTCCTTTTGTTTATCCTCCTCAGCTCAGAAAGGTTAGTTGTTGAAGTTCTTGGAGATCCTAGTGATGAGTGTTTTTCATTTTGTGCTCTGCATGATCCAGCGGGCTGCTGAAACTTCATCTCAGCCTTTTGTTCTGTTTCAGAATGTTTATTGAGATACATTCAGTTGTGGTTTTATTTGGCCTCAGATTGTTACATGGAGAAGTAATTGTATATCCTTGACTAAGCAGTTTCTACACAGATGTCCATGGCCAGGTTAGCTGGACTGATTTCTTCCAGTTTGGCCTTAAAAATGGCAGATTTTGGACTCTTCAAAAGAGACAGAATATTTGCTCAACTCTACAGAAGTGACAGGTCTCAGAATAAACTCCACATTCCCATAGAAAACGTGTCATCAATAGCATGGCCAGCAGGACCAGTGCAGTGATCAGCACTAGTGAGGCCTCACCTCAAATCCTGGCTTCAGTTTTGGGCCCCTCAGTACAAGAAAGGCATTGAGGTCCTGGAGCGTGTCCAGAAAACAGCAACGGAACTGGTGAAGGGTTTGGAGCAATAACTCTGATGAGGAGCAGCTGAGGGGGTGCTGAGCCTGGAGAAAAGGAGGCTCAAGGGGGACCTTAATCACTCTCCTTTTCTCCAGAAAGGAGGTTGTAGCCAGGTGGGGGTTGGCCTCTTCTCTCAGGTAACAAGTGACAGGGCCAGAGGAAATGGCTTCAAGTTGTGCCGGGGAAGGTTTAGATTGGAACATTCGTTCATGGAAAGGGTGGTCAGGCATTGGAACGAACAGCCCAGGGATTCACCATCCCTAGATATACTTAAAAGCCGTGTAGATGTGGCACTGAGGGACATGGTTTAGTGGTGGACTTGGCAGTGTTGGTTAATGATTGGGTGATTTTAAGAGTCTTTTCCAACTTCAATGATTCTGTGATTCTGTGTCTTAAAGCTGTTATGGCAGAAAGTTTTGTGCTTTTATATTGCTTTGAATGGCTGTGTGCAGTGTCTAGTGAGGCAATAGTGTGTGCAGGCAGATTGTTCCCAAGAGGGAAAAGGCTAGAGACAGAGGCACTGACCATGTTGTCATATTGTCCTTCCAGGTGTGTTGTTTATCCACTTCACTCTTCACTGTCTAGTGAAGAACAGCAATCTGTGTTCCTCAGGCCTCCTGCAGGGGTTACCAAAATCATCATCTCTACAAACATTGCAGAAACATCTGTCACCATTGATGATGTGGTCTATGTGATTGATTCTGGAAAAATGAAAGAGAAAAGGTACTGGAATCCATTCCTCAGTGCTTTGTGAGCTGGGAAACTGTTACATGTCTTGAGCTCTATACTTTAGTTTTCCAAAGAGCTAGGAAAAACTTGAAGGAAACTCAGTCTGCAGAAAGCTGCTACAAGGTGGAGAAAGCCAGTCTAAACTCAGATCCAAGTGCAGGGGTGGGAATTGTATCCATACAGAAGTTGGCAGCATCTGCCTGCTTAACCTCCAGCCTGTTCACTTTGCACTCATAAATACTCACTTTTTACAAGGGCAGGTTGTATTAGGACGAGGAGTAATGACTTCAGATTGAAAGAGGGCAGGTTTAGATTGGATATTAGGAAGAAATTCTTTACTGTAGTGAGGCACAGGAACAAGTTTCCCAGAGATGTTGTGGCTGCCCCATTCCTGTGTTCAAGGCCAGGGTGGACAGGGCTCTGAGCAACCTGATCTAGTGGAAAGTGTCCCTGCACAGGGTAGGTGGGGTTGGAATTGGATAATCTTTAAGGTCCCTTCCAACCCAAACCATTCTATGGCTCTATGAATTTAAGTCTGTTTCTTGTTCTCCTGCAGATATGACCCAGGCAAAGGAATGGAAAGTCTGGAAGATACATTTGTGTCCAAGGCCAATGCCCTGCAGAGGAAAGGGCGAGCAGGCCGTGTAGCCTCAGGCGTCTGCTTTCATCTTTTCAGCAGCCACCACTACAACCATCAGCTTGTAAAACAACAGTTACCAGAAATACAAAGAGTGCCCTTGGAGCAGCTCTGTCTGAGGTGAGCTGTTGTCCCTGTATTTCTTGAAAAAGCCAGTGTGAAGAATGTCCTTCCTTCACTGCAGGGAGCACTTGGAATGTCATTATTGAGGTGTTTTGGTTCCTCAGTGTTTTCTCACATCATGAAACCCAGAAACATGCTCTGGAGGTCTGAGTCTCTGTTGAGTGGTTGCTTTGATCCTACTGTCACTCTGCCTCTGCATCCAGAGCCCCACTCTAATTGCCCCCTCCACCAATTCTCCCTGTTCTTCAAGTTCCATATCTCTCACGTCATCCTAGGAAAAAATAACATCTCAGATCTGTCATCAAAGAGAAGACAATTGCATTCCTGTACCCTAGACCTACCAGAGATGTTTGTGCCTTCCTGCAGTGAACTCTTGCAGTGTTTCTGTGCAGCACAGTGCAGTAAAGCTACGATCTACATCAAGCACCTTCATCATGCAGTTGTTAAATGAAGAGGCCTCCCTATCCCCGCTGCACACTGTGCACCCCTTAGTACTAAAAGGAAACAAAACAGTATAAATTATATTTTAACAGTAAAAACATTATTTTAATCCTCAGTATGCTAAATAGAAATCTGTTCTTACAGACTCATATTCCACATTGCTCCCTGACTTCAAATATGTGTTATGGGCCCTCTTCTAGGGAGCATGTGCTTTGAAGCATGTTTTCTTTTGGTATTTTTTGTTTTGTTGTTACAAAAGCTTGCTTTTTTATCCTATATATGGAACTAAGCTGCTTTTTTTCTGTCTTTGTTTTTTCTTTTCAACTTCCCCTCTCCCCCCCTAAGAATTAAGATCCTGGAGATGTTTTCTGCACAGAGTCTTCACTCTGTCTTGTCACGACTAATCGAGCCCCCGAGAACCGAGTCTCTGCAAGCCTCAAAGGTGCGACTACAAGCCTTGGGAGCATTAACTCCTGATGAAAAGCTCACCCCTCTGGGATATCACTTAGCTTCACTGCCTGTTGATGTCAGGATTGGGAAGCTGATGCTGTTTGGCACCATCTTCCGCTGCCTGGATCCTGCACTAACGATCGCAGCCAGCCTGGCCTTTAAGTCCCCTTTTGTAAGTATTCTTAACCAAAGTGCTGTGTTTCTGTGCAGCAGCAAAATGCTGTTGTAACTTGCAGCATATTACAGGTGAGTATTTTAGCCCTTCTTTTTAGCCTACATTGTCTGTGTGTTAATACAGTGCTTGTTAAAACAGTCCAGCAGAAGTTCAAAACCACACGGCGTCAACGGGAATGGTATTTATATTGTGAGAGTACAGTAGAAATAGAGTGAATATTACTTTTCATTTTTAACTAAGAAGTGCAGAAATTCTGTCTAAATTTGGTGTTAAAATTGAAAATTAGTGGTAATATAAGTTAGGAAATGACGATAATTAATGATAGGAGCTGACATGTCTGAGCTGTGAATGCAGAGTTCAGTCTGGATCTCAATTTGTGTGCTAACTATCACTTTGGCTTTTCGAATGCCTCATATTTCCTGTTATCCATGGAGAAAAATTGGTATTTTCACAGCACCTCAAGGGTCAGCATGAAAAGATAATGTGCCGTGTAGCTCTAGAGTGGCTTGTCTAAGTGATGAGGGGAAGGACAAACACAATCTGTTACTGCCTGTCTAGGTGTCACCATGGGATAAAAGGGAAGAAGCAAACAAAAAGAAGTTGGAGTTTGCAGTAGGAAACAGTGACTACCTGGCTCTTCTCCAGGCCTACAAGGTGAGATAAAATTCACTGGCCTCTCTTGGGGATTTCTGATATGTCTGAAATTCAAGTGGAAATATTTTATTAAAGGTTTCCTCTCATCGTCTCAATTAGGGATGGCGTTTAAGTATCGAAGAGGGATCTCAAGCAAGCTACAACTACTGCAGGGAGAACTTCTTGTCAGGAAGAGTTCTTCAGGTAAGCCAGTGTTTGTGGCCTTTCACAAGGACCGGCTGAGACACTGGCAGAGTCCTAGTGACAGAAGTAAGTGATAGGGCTGACTCTCCCTGCTTAGTGTGGCAGCCACCACATATCAGCCCTTTGTCTCTTCGCAGGAAATTGCCAGTCTGAAGCGGCAGTTTGCAGAGCTGCTTTCTGACATTGGGTTTGTGAAGGAGGGATTGAAAGCCAGGGACATTGAGAAGAAGTGGTCCCAAGGAGGTGATGGTGTGTTGGATGCCACGGGAGAAGAGGTAATTCACAGCATTGAAGTGCTTCAAAAGGATGCTGCAGTTTTTCATGTAGACAGTCTTCAGAAAGCGCTGCCTCTGGGGCCAGAGACGTCCTGGGGGTACATGATGATCAAGGTGACACAGGTTTGGTAGCTGTGGAATCTTACTGTGCACTGGGACAACATGTGCTTGCTTTCTCTCGGCTGCAAGCTGCTTTGTAGCCAGACGGCACTAACTGCATCAGGTTAGTGGTGGCCAGTTTGGTCCATTGACAGTGGGGGGAACAATGCCCAGGTCTAGCCTGAGACCTCAGGAGCAGTGACTTGTGCTCCTCTATAGAGCACAGCAGTGCAGCTATAAAAGTCAACCAGTTTCAGGAATTCAATCATTCCTGGAGCAGGGTTTTACCTTTATACACTGAACTGTAGAATACCTAATGCATGCATTGGTTTCACAGGCAAATTCGAATGCAGAGAACATCAAGCTGATCTCAGCTATGTTGTGTGCTGCTCTGTATCCCAACGTTGTGCAGGTAAGAGAATGCTTTTTCATTTTTCCTTCTGCTCTCATATCCACATGGTCTGCTTTCAGTCTGGGCTCATTGTGGTAATCTTGAGCCTGGCTTAGGTTGCCAAAGCTTGCTGCTTGTAGTGTTAGAGACAGGCAGCAGAGCCCCAGTTTGAATTGCTTGGGACCCCTGCTGTTCCTACAGGCTGACTGTAATGTCTCACAGAAACCAGCAGCAAATGTTAAGAAGCTACTTTAAATCACAGCTTTTTAGAAGGCTGAGGTCACAAACAAACAGTCAGGGTTAGACAGCACCTGGAGTGTAGTGACTTGGCATGTTACTACTACAGAATTTCTGGTTTTGAAAAATTTAAAACATAGGGTTAAAAGGCTTTCTGATGCAGCAGATTTTTATAACTTTTTTTCTTACTAAACAGGTGAAAAAGCCAGAAGGTAAATACCAGAAGACCAGTACAGGAGCAGTCAAAATGCAACCAAAAGCAGAAGAGCTGAAGTTTGTTACCAAAAATGATGGTTATGTTCACATTCATCCTTCATCTGTGAATTATCAGGTCAGGATTCTTTTTTTCTTGAAAGCATACTCTTTTTCTTAATAAAAGAAATCATCTTTGCTTGAGTATTTAAGATTACAGTGAGGATCCCTACTGATGTTTAAAAGATCTTAATGATTGAACAGTCCTGTGTTAGGATTGCAAATAATGGTGTGTTCCTGAGTTAAGAGTGTCTTCTTGGGCACACAGTTAAACTCCAGCCTCTGGAGTGGAATTAGGGATGCAGCAAACCCCTGATCATGTTTTCTAAAGCTGCATCTGCAAAGCTGAATGCAAAAAAGTTTCAGCTGCAGTGCTCCCCTGGCTTCTCTTCAGTATTAATTATCTGTTGTTAAATAATTCAGGGACATACTCTGTTTTGTTTCTTTGTGTCCTCAAGTTCTGAAGTTAATTTAATTTCCAGCTTAATAAGTGATACTTAGATAAAAGCTCTTCTCTCTTTACCATGATGTGGTAATATTTGTCTCATGAAGTCTGTCTCCATGTTTGATTCATTGCTTTTCCAGGACATAAGTTACTTGTTCCAAAAAAAGTGGGTTTTCAGTCAAGGCTTTGAACTGTTCGTCACTTTTGCTGTGAAAGAGCATAAAAGATGCACACGAGAATGTTCTTAGCATGAAGTGGAGAACTTGGGGCCTTGAGGAAACACTGGTGAATTAGCTGATTTCTCATGTGCTCACTGCAAGTAGCATGGGGTAACTGATGAAGTTATCTGCAGCTCTTGTGGGTCAGAGAGAGTCTGTTAGTCCTGCAGGTGCATTTTAGGCACATTTGTTGCTCTTTGCAGCTGTAGGAGAGGCAGGACCTGAACAGGCAGGAAGAAATGCATCCCTCTAACGAGGCTGGGGTGTGTGTGTTCCAGACCAGGCACTTTGAGAGCCCCTACCTGGTGTACCACGAGAAGATCAAGACGAGCCGCGTGTTCATCCGGGACTGCAGCATGGTGTCCGTGTACCCGCTGGTGCTGCTCGGGGGCGGGCAGGTGCACATGCAGCTGCAGAAGGGGGAGTTTGTCATTTCCCTCGATGACGGGTGGATACGGTTCGTGGCTGCCTCTCACCAGGTAAGGAAAAGAAAGGATAATCCTGGGAGTGCTGCGGAGCTGTGCTGGTGTTTTGGAATGTCCTGAGCCTTACACTTCCCTCGGTTTTACCGTGTCAGGTGGCTGAGCTGGTGAAAGAGCTGCGCTGTGAACTAGACCAGCTGCTGCAGGATAAAATCAAGAATCCCAGCATGGATTTGTGCATGTGCCCCCGTGGATCTCGGATCATCGGGATGATTGTAAAGCTTGTGACCACACAGTGACATCAGAACAGCTTTCTCTAAAGACTGTTACAGGCCAAGTAACATCCGTCTCTCGATATATTTATTGGTCCAAAACATGGCTTTAATCTCTGGAAGAACAGGTTGGCAACTGTACTGTTGACATTTTTTTAAGTTCTTTTTTTTTCCCTCTTTGTTTGCTCGCTTGTTGGAAGTAAGGTGGCTTACAGTACACTCTGGGAAATGGGAAAACAGCAAATCTCCCAGGAGGAGTAGAAACCTCCAAGTAAGAAAGTGGTTTTTCCTGGGACTATACCCAGTAGTGTTTTCTGGTCACAAAAATACCTGCTATCCAGCTTTTTATGTTTCTTTTAATGTCTGGAGGCAACATGTGACATAATAAGCTACTCTAAATTGGTTTAAACTGACTCCTGCATTTTGACCATGACTTTACTGAGGCAGTCAGTTTGGGCTGAGCAGGGTTCATTGGCTTATGGGTCAACCCAAAGTCATCATACAAATGAGCACCTTTTGATTCACCTCAGGAAGTTCTGAAATTTAGACAGTGTCCTCCAATTAGAGACTGCAGTGGATCAGTTGGAGTGCAGTGTTGGATCAGTGCAAGCTGTTCTGGTGACAGGGTAAAATGCAGGAGAGTGTGGACATTCTCTGTGAAAGGCTGTTCCAGCCCCTCCTCCACAGGGAAGAACTAAAACAGCTGTGAAGGGACTGGATGGATGACATTGTTAATTGTTGACCTGCTCCAATATGTGGTGGTCCTCCTGCCACCCTCCACAGCTGGAAAAACGTCACACTTTTGGAAACTTTATCCAAACTCACACTCCGGGGAATGGACTGCTAGTGTGGCAAAATGCTGCAGTAATAACGCACTATTATTTTTTGCCCTTAGCATTGCTGCAGCCAAGCTGCTCAATGTACTAGCAACTGCAAATAACAGCAAGTGCCTTAAGTGCCAGGACGTGGCTGTCATCTCTAATACTAAAACCAGAGTGAGCGGTCTCTACCACCAGCCCTACCCAGCAGTAACCCTCAGGATGAGGAAGGAGCTGAGGGAGGCACATTGTTTGGGGAATAGTTTGATGTTTTGAAAAAGTAGACTTGAATGTTTGTAGAAGCAGTTTCACACCGACACTCCCCTCGCATGAGGAAGATGACAGCAGTGCCAAGACCAACATCCCTGTGCAGCAGAATGGCCTCTGCAGCTGAACTGCTGCTGCAGTTTAGCCTCAGCCAGCTATGCATTAGAGGGCCACTCCCTCCTGCACATCCCATCTCCGTGACCTGGCAGTGGGAGAGGGGAGTGAAGCAGATATGAGAAAATTCATGGGCTGAGATACAGTTTAAGAGGTAAAGCGAAAGCTGCACACAAAAGCAAAGCAAAACAAGGAATGCATTCGCTACCTCCTATGGGCAGGCAGGTGTTCCACCAGCTCCAGGAGCACAGTGTGATCACACCCAACAGTGACTTGGGAAGACAAGCACTGTCACTCTGGCCATCTCCTTCCCCCAGCTGTAGATGGTGAACATTCCATATGGTCTGGAATATCCCCTTGGGCAGTTGCGGTCAGTGGTCCCTCTGTGTCTACAGGCTTGGGATGGAGTCACCTTTGCTTCAGCAGTCCAGAGAGGAAAAATAGAAAAAAAAAAGCTACTACCTCCTTTGAGAGCACTGTTGCATGGGGCAGTTTCACCACTGCTGCTGCACACTGCAGCATAATGACTACGGCCACAGCAAAGTAGTAACTGCAGCATCATCAGGCAGGGAAGCCACCCTCCCCCCTAAGCCCCAGTGCACTGAAATATGCAAACATGGGGGAGAGGAGGGGTAAGAGAGAGGAAGAGTATTTCTTAATCATATGTATAGGGGCCCATTATCATTCTTTTAATTGCTGGACATCTTATAAAGCAACAATGATTAAAGTTCATCCAAAGCCCTGGGGCTGGGTGTCCATGCACAGCTGCTCCACTGCACAGCAGGGTATCCACCCACAGCTGCCCAAACAGAAGCCACAAAGACTGACTGTCCTCCCACGCTGGTAAGACACAGCAATAGGGCAGAACATAGTAAAAGACTTTTAAGTCAAAATTATCTTGCACTCAGATTTCCTCACTACTCTGATAATAGCCATTATCAGCTGCAAAGATAAATCAAATTGGAAGATATCCTGCCTTTGTTTAGCATACTTCTATTAAATCTCTCAGTAACCTATCCCTGGCCAGATGGGGACTATCCATATACAGGCAGCTACAGTCTGGCTTCCTAAAGCAACCCCTGATCAGGACAGAACACCCCTTCACTGCCAAAAATGTAACCAGGCAGAGCACGTCAGAAAGGTGTAACACAAGTTCTTGATTCCCCAAATATACTGCTACTGAAATATGGTCTGCACATTCTGCTTAGGACATGTCAACTCTAAGAAAAACCTTAAATTTCCTAAAAACAGGATTTAAATGCATTATCTTCTGCATCAGAACTGTCACTTTAAGTATCACAAAGAAACAGCACTATTTGAATAACCAAGACATAAAAAAAGATTTCTAAAAATATTTACTTCAACAGTTTACATTCCAGAACTGTTTCAAATACCTTCAGGTGACAACATGACCGGCCCTTTAACCATCAGGACAGACCAACCAGCCTTCACGCGTTCCTTGTTTTTTCCAATCTGTTCCTGTCCTTCATAGACATTTTTGTAAGTCAAATTACTGAGCACGTGAACACCCCCACACAGGTTTTCTGCTTCACTGAGCTCTGAGGGGGTACAAGGAATACCACAAGGATCCAGATCAACCAGCAGGAATGACAGCTGGTACTGGTAACTCTTAACTGGTGCCAGGCAGGGATGAAGGCACACACCTGCAGCATGGCCACTGCACTACACCCCACTCACAAGTGACTGTCACTTCTGGCCTTCTACTTTTCACCTCACGGGCACCCCAACCCGCTTCCCCAGCCACATATGAACAGAAACAGCAGGGTTACCACAGTCTATTTCTTAGTTAGAAATGCACAGTTTATTTCAATGCAACAATTAAAAAAAAAAAAAAGCCCAACATTTCCAGATCACAGAACATGAACATAACAAGAGTTTTGTATTAGTGTGCTAGTAAGATTTTTAAAAGATGTACTTTTCATGCCCGATGCTAGTCAACAGAAACAGCCTTCTAGGACTAAGCCCTTACATCACAAAATCCCTTACAATGTAAACAAAATAAATTTTTTCTTAAACTTCTGAAATTTTAATCCATTTTGTCAGGACTTTCATTCCTTCAAGGGCTTCCTGATGGTGAGTGACTGCAAGAGAAAGAAAAAGATTAAAAACCACTCCTACAGCAAAACCAAGAGGAACCTTCCGTGCTACCTCAGGCTTCTCCTGCTCTGTCCCAGCTGTTTTCATTTACAGTTCACAAATAACAAGGGAAGTGTTATATTTTACATTTTTGTATAAAAAAACTGATTTAAGCTTATGAGATCAGCTGCAGGTAAGACTGCTCAGAAATCTCAACTCCAGCACACATAAACTCTGGTTACACTGAAAAACTTACTTCGTGGTGCATTGCACAACTTGGCAGCTGTGCAGCTGAGCCAGCAGGAAGTCACCAGCAGGAATTTAATCCTAAGACGTATTTCATGGTTTGCTCCACACCTTGCATTACTCACTTCTTCCCCCGATTCTAAATTCCTCAATAACTTAGGGATACTTTATTCTCATTTGACCACACTTTCTGTTGCCCTTTAACATTTCATTGAAGTAGATTCCCTTAAAATTATTATCATGACATCCTGACTACCAGCAGCAGGAAGTGCCCATAACAATTCATCTTTTCATAGTTCACACATTTAGAAAAGTAAAAAAACTAAGCTTTTGTCCTTGCCCAAGTTAACCTACCATAGGAACCACTCCAACTTTAGTGCTATTTAACCATATGGCACATTCAAGTTTTAAAGACATTCCTACCTTCTCTTTGGAGATGGAGATCTGGATTTTGAGCGACTGTTAAAAAACAAACAAACAAAACAATTAACACAGTACACTTAGATAGTCTCGGTAACCACTTCTGACCATTTAAACCCAGAACAGTTTGGTGGTGTTTAAATGCATTAAAAGACATCATCATTAACACTGCAAACAGCAAGTGAACCCAATTACTTTAAGCAAGAAGCTGCAGGTGAAAAGGAAAAATGCTGAAAACTGGAGCCCTTGGGAAAAGAGCAACACAACTTCAAACCAGCTACAAAGTCATCACGGTAACCCTGCAAAGCAGGAACAATGAATTGACGAGTTAGGAAGAGGGAGAACAATACTCAGTTGAGAACAAAGGTAGGAAAAGATATGCTCCAAATCCTGTCACAAATACCTTTTTTGTCACAATGTTGAATGAAACAAAAACCTGTATGTACAATCATTCTGAATTGCCTACTGTCCCACAAAAATCATGTATTTAAAAAATACATTAAAATAATATATGAAAAATGTTTTTGAAATCAGCTATTAAAAGAACAACAAAAAACCACAACACAACAGAAAACCCTCTTCCGCATGCAACTGAAATACTGCTCCAAACAGATTTTGAACCATGAGGAAAAAAAACACAAAACAAAAAACACAAAAAAACACCAACCAAAGCAAACACCAACTGAGTGCTACTTGTATTTAAACGCTCACCTTTTAGCAGGTAAGCCAGATTTAGATCTACCATGAGACTCAGACCTACAACAGGAGAAAAATAAAGCTCAGCAAAGCAGCCAGTGGCATGCACATACAATGAAAGTTAGCTACAGCAACAGCAAATTCTTATTACATAGCATCACAAACCAGAGAGGAGGAAGGCTCTGGTGCTCCAGGCTTTCCTTGTGACTTTTCAGGAGAATCCTTTAGCTCTTATTGCAGAGACCCCACTTATCAGAAGACAGGAGTGCAAGCACATGAAGCTCCCCAGCAAAGCTTCAGCTACCACTTTCACGAAACAGAAGACCAGACTCACAGACTTTCTTCCTACCTGTAAGTATCTACCCTTCTATAAAGGGAATAATAATTTCAAGTTTCATCTTAGAAAATATAACAGCACATTAAGAGTGTGAAATCAGCCACAAGTAAAAGTGTGCTGAAGAACTGATGCATTCTTCAGGTCAAGTTCCAATGCCCATTTTATTTAAATTATTATAATACAGATTTTTCATCAGTTTTGCCAATGAAAAATTTCAGTTTTCTCTTCAGTACCCGGTTACTGATGTGTCAACTATTCCCAGTTCATCTTGTGAATTAAAATCTACTCAAACAGTGAGACTTTCCTCACACATTTATCACGTTACTGAACTCAAATATTTGCTGTTACTTAGAAAAAATATTTGTCTTCCTAGAGTGTCAGAATTCAGGCACATGCTATTACTCAACATCAAAACACTCAGTTCAATAGACTTGGCCAATTTTTATTCTATTTCTGATAGGAATTGTTTTTAAAGGGTAATCAAGATTCACCTTTACCTGTTCTATTAACTTACAGAAATACTGTACGGGCACTGTTGGTTTAAGGTAAACAAAATATTACGTGCCACTGCTTTGAAACCTTCCTGGCCACTATGCTGAGCCACCATCCTTCCCAATTCCTACCATTATAACCAGTAACTTTTTCACTGGATCACAATTAAGAGAATGGGGTTACAACCAACCACCCAGAACTGGTACTTTGTAACACAAGCATGACTTCTGTTGCTAAGTAACAGTAAGGCAAAACACACCACCATCATCATTTTACCACATACATAAGCATTAACTACTGTTCAAAAACTTCTTATGGCCCTGTACGCACAGATTATATACAGCAGCCACAAACCAAAACAAACTCGTTTATTAGAAGAAACCTGATCACTACTTCAGTCTGTGAAAAGGCACAAATTAAGTATTGCTATGCTACACAGCCTTCTAACTCCTGCCAGCCAAATTCCCCCAGGAAGAAAAACAAGCAACGAAACACAACCACAATCAAACAACACACCAGAACTATTATAAGTGTGAACTAAAACAAGTATCTCACCTGCTTCGAGGCCACACAACAGATCGGGACCGTGAGCGTGACCTGGACCGAGATCTAGGAAAAAAAGCAGTGGAATCTCTAATTCTGCAGGATTCATACAGCTGGGATAGAGATCATTATTGTAAAAGTCACACAATATTTTGCGGGACTGTTGGCTTTACAGAAGAAACATTTACTATAACAAAGCCACAGTATATCTGGTCAGTACTGCCATCCAATGCCACTGTCCTAGGTGACTAAGCAATGACACCCTGTATCATTGAAGCTGAACAAAGAAACCTTCATCGTAGATCAAACCTGTAACTTTGGTACAATATTAACAAAAAAAGCTTGGAAACAGCAGTTCCAAAATCATATGCTTAGACTTTAACATAAAGAAAGCATTCAGACTAGTTCTGAGAGATATAACACCATAAATGTTCCTAAAAAACCATGGATTGCAAAATAGAAACTTAAAGTTTATATTAAATACATATTATATATAAATATTTAAAGTTCCAACTTCAAGTTACGCTCCCTTTGACAATGTTGTCCTTTAAAAAAAAAGGGAAAAAAAAAAAAAAAACCCACACAAAAACCACATACCTTGACCTTCTTAGAGAGCCAGACCGAGATCTGCGAGGTGAAAACGATCTATATCTACGAGGAGAGATTGACCTGGACCTACGGTAGGAAGCTGACCTTGATCTACAAAACAAAGCAAAAAACCAACCAAATCACTGCAAGGTACTTTTCAAATGGGAAAGAAGGAGCTGAGGGAGGAGTAAAAAAAAAGAATGAAAACACAACAGCTAGAACCCTACCTCCTACCACGGCTCCGACTGCGTGACCGAGAATACCTCCTTCCTCGGGACCTCGAGCGCGATCTAGACCGGGACCTGGGTTTAGGTCAGAGAAAACAGGTATCACCAAACAGCTGCAGCAACCAGTGCATGTGAGGCCCTGCTGAAGTCAAAACTCATTTAAGACAACTAAAAAAAGAGAGGAATAAAAAAAAAAAAAAACCAAAACTGAAAAACAAATGAAACAAAACAAAACAACAAAAACACACCACTAGCATCTGTCATTTGGAAAAACTCTCTGGGCCTACTCGTCTTGAGCATTTTTACTACCTAGAAAAATGTTAAAAGCTGAATTACATTTGCAGAATTACATTAGAATAGAAAACACTGTAATGCGTATTTAAAATAAACCTTGCAAGTTTGCAGGTCGACCCTCTTTGGCCCAAGGTCTAGCAGATCTAGACGATCTAGAAGTATCTATAGCCGATCGCTGCATCTAGG
>NW_020955449.1:253301-263175 GCF_003031625.1 Empidonax traillii
GTCATTTGGAAAAACTCTCTGGGCCTACTCGTCTTGAGCATTTTTACTACCTAGAAAAATGTTAAAAGCTGAATTACATTTGCAGAATTACATTAGAATAGAAAACACTGTAATGCGTATTTAAAATAAACCTTGCAAGTTTGCAGGTCGACCCTCTTTGGCCCAAGGTCTAGCAGATCTAGACGATCTAGAAGTATCTATAGCCGATCGCTGCATCTAGGTGTTCTCTTCAATCTAACGACGATCAAACTGACAGCCCAATGAGCCAGGGTGAGGCTTGATTGACGCAAGAAGATTTTTCTAGGTGGGAATGTGGTCAATCTGGTGTTCCTCTTTCTAAACCGAAGGGGGGCCCCAATTGAAAGCCAAATTTACTGTTACGGCGGTCACCGTCTCAAATTTTCTGCCCTTAAAGAATAAGGTGAAGCTACGTGTAGATGGCTCGAGGGGATCTGGCCTCTTATGCTGATCACCTCAAGGTCTAGGAGGATCTTAAGTGTCGGATTTGCAAGGCGCCTCAGCATGAAATCTTAAGGCTCGTGACATTCTGAATCAAGGCGACTGACTCAAACGAAGAAACCTGAAAGGTTTTGACCAGGTTGATTATTAAAATATTAACATTTTATATGTATTAGCAAAAAATAAAACCGTGATATACACCTGTTGACTTACAACATTAAAGAGTTAAAACTGGTGTAACATTGTGTTCTTTGCTAACAAGAACTACACAAAAGCGAAACTGGCGAAGCAACGCGGCCGCCCCGGCCCCGCACGTACCTGCTCCTCCTGCGGCGGCTGTAGCGGTGACAGTCATAGGCATAGTGGCCTTTCTCACCACACTCGTAGCATCTGTCGTTGGGGTCAAAGGGGCGCCGGGCAGGGGGCCTGTCGTAACGGGAGCGCCGCGGCATTCCCGTGGACACTTCCACTCTCACCCTCGAGCCACATATTATCCTGCAAGACATAGTGTGTGTTACCCACAGGAACACCTGTGCTCGTACAACGAGCACGAGAAATCAACGGTTGGTGGGGCGGTAGGGGGACCACAGACTGCAGCCATGGCAGTCCAAGCGCTTCTAGGCATGTACGTACTTCCCATCGAGGCCGAGCACGGCATCTTCAGCGTCCCGGGGGTCCTCGAACTCCACAAAGGCGAACCCCGGCGGGTTCCTCGCGATCCACACGGTTCTCAGCGGGCCGTAGTAGCTGAAGGCTCTCTCCAGCTCGCCTTTGCCCGCGCCCGTGCCCAGGTTGCCCACGTACACCTTGGTCTCTGTGGGCGGACGGAGAGAGGAACGGGCGCCATGTCAGGGCCGCGCCAGGCACGCGGCCGCCCCTCCCCCCGCCGCCATTTTTGACTGCGCGTCCATCTTAGAGCGCTCCCGCTGCCCCACCCCCCCCGCCCTGACAGACCCCACAGGGCCCGCGGGTGCCCCCGCGTCCCCCTCCTCGCCGCCTCTCTCAGGGGCAGCCTGAGGCGACGAAGGCTTTATTCCACTCTTAGCGCGGCGCGAGCGCCGCCGCTCCACCCCCCGCTCTTGCACCCCCCAGCAACAGTAGCAGCCCCCATACGATTTCGAACACCCGCTCCCTCTCCCTTGACCATCCCTGCCGCCCCTACCGTAACGCCCGTATCGCGACATCGTCCCGACTTCCCGACCACAGCCCCGGCTCGAACGGGCGCGACCTTTTGTACAGGGGAGCGGCCGCTGCGCCTGCGCATCGCCCCGGGGGGAGGGGCGGGGCGGTGCAGGCACGCGCCTCCTCACGCGCGGGTCTCGCGAGAGCGGAGAGGTTTGGGCGCGCGCACGCGCGTTGAATCCCGCAGGGAGGCGCCTTTCCCGCCCCCAGGCGGGAGTGGCTGTGGGGGGGGTGCGGTCACTCCCCTCAGCCACGGCCCCCGCCGGCCGCTCCTCGTGGCCGCGGGCTGCTCGACCCCCACCAAGGCCCAGTGAGCGCTCCCGCCTTGGCGGTGCCGAGAGGGAGCAGAGGGACCGGAGCCTCTTTCCCACCTCGCACGCCTCATGCGTCACTTATGTGGGCTTCTGGCCCTGCTGAGGCTGGGGGCAAAGGTGCTGAGACCACCGTCTTTATTCCTCGGCGCAGAGCCAGGGGCATTTTCTTCCTCGCAACAAGGCATTCCCAAATAACGTGGCATTCCCACACTGTTCCAAACCTGTTGTGCGGAGTTCGACCCGACACTGGCTCACACATCAGATCCATCCCAAGCACACTTCGGGTGCTGCAGAGTTCAGGCTTATCCCCTCAGGCAGCTTTCGGGTGTCAGCTGTTCAGGGACACACACGCAAGAGACGCAAGAGTGCACGCGTAGCAGACATTTCTAAAGAGAAATGGACACCTGACAGATTCAAAGTAATTTTAGATAAATCCCAGCAGGAATGAGGAGAGCCTTTTATTAATGAGAGTCAGACAGACTTTTCAGCTGCATGTGAGCACAGCAATGTGTTTTGGTGCTGGCTTCTAATAAGGCAAAACAAATACACTGTGAGATAAATGAGGGCTCTAAAGGCTCCTCACTGGATTAATAATCTCAGGAGGAATCACACAATGATTCCTGCATTGTGTGTTGTCATAAACTAGAAAAAAAGCATTAAGAAACGAACTTACTGAATTGCAGGAAATTCTTGTTTTACAGAACACTGGTTTTCCAATCACTGCTGCTGTAGAATAACAAATACAGATAGGGAATGCTTTTAAATGGTTTTAAAACTTGCACTTTGCCTGCTAACCTTCCCTAATAATTTTACAAATTTGGACAACATTATAATTCATGTTCTAACAACAAGAACAGTTGTGAGGAAAACAAACAACAACTAAACAACTACAACAACGAAACAAAACAGCTTTCTGAACTAACTTTTTAAAATCTGGTTTGGAAATCTGAGTGTCACAATTCTCTTTCTAAAAAAAAAAGAAGAAAAAATAATCTGGTAAGAAGTTCAAATAAACATACCTACACCACTAGATAATAAATCAAATTTAAAGGCAGAGGAAAACACAGTTAAATTTATTGTATATCACCTTTCACAATACTGTTACAAAAATACTAAATTGATATATTAAGTGATAAATCAGCTTAATACAGCATCATTATCTAACGGTTCGCTTTTAATAAAAAATAGTGCATGAAAAATGCTTGTGCTTTTGGTTTACACTGCTTGTTTTATCCCTTTGTTTACATACCAAAAAAATCAGACAAAAGTATCTAAAACCAGCACTTTTGCAAACAGTGAGTACTGACACCCAGCACAGTTCCTAAAACACGGCAGGTAGACCCATTCCTAAAGACAAATCCTGCTTTAAACAGCAGACATCACTGTTGTTTCTCCAGATAACCCTGTACCAAACCTTGAACCCGGGACAGGATGATCTCATTGGAGCTGCTGCACTGCTCGGGGCCATACGGGGGGTCAACTGTTAACACCCCCGCCACACACAGTGTCCTGCCCGACTCCCCTTGCTCCGCCACGGGAATGTGGTTTGTTTCCAGCCAAGTCTTCAAATCATTCTTCCTCTTCTCCAGTTCCTCTAGGCTGTAGGCTTTGCTTTCCTTAGACGTGAATAAGCGAGAAAGGCGTTGCTTCATTTCACTGTCCCCTTCTTTCAGTATTTCGACCTCTTGGACAGCATGGCCCATGACAACTGAAATGGACACCTTTTCACTCTCCGGGAATGCTGCAAGGACAATGCTGTCAAGGAAAGAAGGATGTATAAGTCCCTGTTCTTAACTTAAGACTAAGAAACATAGGCAAAGATTCTTGGAAATTATGCTCATTGGCATCAGCCTAACCCAGGTATTTAGGCAACAGGCAGTACTCAGCACTTTTCTTTGAAAAGAATGCTGCTGTACCCTTAAAATATTAAAATGTCGGCTTTGCAGGCAATTGGTGGTCTTGAATTTGAAACTAGTCTAGACACTATCAAGCAGAATAATAAAGAAGCAAAGTATACATTAAAATCAGGGCTTGGAATCTAAATAATTTTGTGCAGCTTTCCCAACCTTGCTGAAGAACCTGAAGTCTTCAAAAACAATGATACCTTCAATACATTCAGCATTTTGAATACTGAAGGCAATGGCGACAGCTAACACCACTAGAACCTTTTAATGAAAACTTATTAATATTTATGGATCATTACAGAATATTTTTTTTTATAACTGTTGCTAGTTTCTTAAATAAGAATAGCTTGAGTGTTATAAGAGGACGCGTTACAGCAGGTTCAGGCTCATGCTGTAGAAGCTTCATCTTTTCCCAAGGGCACTTGCATTCCGGAAGTCCTAAAACGCAGGTAGGAAGGCAACTTGTTGATTTCTAGGATCAATTCCTCATATATCAAACAACTGTCTTCCTCTTTTGGGAACCAAAATTCCAGAATTTGATGATTCCAGCACTTCACTAATCTACTGTTATCACCTTTTGTGGAAGTAATTACTTCTGGGCTGTGTACAGTGAAATATATGCCTTGATTTCAGCCTGGACCATCGCCAGAATCACTCATTGCTGCATGTACCTTTCCTACCAAAATGATAACAAATTCCAAGAGAAGACTATCAGAGCTACTCCAGAGTTGAAGCAACAACCAGTTCTTCTGATATACATCAGAAGCTGAATGTTTTCACTTCTAGCCTTCATCTTATGCTCATCTGGGACAAGCTCAAAACTAAAAAGGTATGAAAGAGCTCTGGCAGCAAAGAGATTGCCTATCCCTGGTGCCTTCTGCCTTTCAAACCCTATTTCTGAGATACCAGAGACCTGTGGTACCACTTTCTGTCCAATGCCCTGTTGATTTTCCTTGCTTCCTCTCCAAAGAAGCCACTACACCAAAGAAGCCACTCTACCTCCATGGGTGTCTGACTAGAGGGGAAAACAGGGCACTGATATGAGAACTCTGGACAGAGGATAAGGATTTCAACACCTAAAGCATTAAAAACATTCCTGCATTCCTGCTCTCTTTGTAAAGCAGGGCTTGGTATATTATTAAAAGCAGTCCTAAAGATGTGGATTGTTAAGAGGTTATAGTTGTTTAGTTTCGTAGGTAAGCTTTAAATAAGAGTAAGTCAGAGTTATAATACTGTGTGATTTAGTATGCTGTTCCCTTAGCTTTACTTGCTTAACATAAGCAGCTGGATTTGCTGAAGCCTTAGGCTGCAAGCTGTGAACTTTCAATTTGCAGATATGCATTTGGCTGCTGTAGAGTTAATTTCTTTAGCAATTTTCCTAGAAGCCAGTACAGTGCTGAGTTTTGAATTTAGCATGAGAATAATGTCGATAGCACGCTGATGTTTTGGTTGTTGCTAAGCAGAGCTTACTCTGAATCATGGACTTTTTAGTTTTCCGTGCTCAGCCAGTGAGGAGGTGCACAGGAAGTACAAACCAGACAATAAGGAGGCTGCAGCCATCAGCAGAAGCTGCAACTCGACAGGAATAGTTAATGGCCTGTCTGCAGGGACACAGAGAAAGAATCCAATCTGGAGCCTGAAGACCCCAGACCAGAAATCACCACTGGACCAAGAAGGACATGCAGAGTGCATGAGGAGCAGGTGAGCAATGGGCACACAGGCTGTAAGGGTATAAAAGCCCAAGGACTTCTTTGTTCTGGGTCCCTCTCCAGAGGCGCCTGGCTCATGCTGACCTCCTGCTGTACCACTGTATTAAATTATTTATTTTTATAAACTACAATGTTGCTTTCTCTTAGGCCTTGCCAGTTAAAAAAACCAAGACACACAGCCCCAATGTGCAGTTTTTGCTCCAAATGAGTTTACTTCAGTTTTGGGATCTTTTATTCTTCAAAAAAAACCCCTTGTTTTCTATTAGTTTTACAGAAGTAAAAGCTTTGGTACTCACCTGGCAGAAACTGGATCAACTGTTAAAACCCATCCTTCATATTCATGTTTCTCAATCGCAACAACTTTCACCAATTTGTTCACATACGTTTCCCAGTCTAGAGGGCTCTTCTTCTGCCAGTCATTCATATTTCCTACATCCAGAACCTAGAAAACAAACAGAGCAATTAGCAGACGCAGTGAGTGCCTTTTGCTTTGCTTTTCACATCAGAACTGAGTTTGCCTCCAGGACAAAGACTGGTCTTAGGTAAAATTTACCTTTTTTTAAAAGCAGATGTTCACACAAGTGTTTTGCATACAGATGAAGTTCTGTAATTTCACACACAGTTCACCTGCTTTTAAAGGCACACCAGCAAAGCCTCACACGATGCTTTCAACATTCTATTTATTGCTCTTACTCTCTTACAAAACCTTTGGGATCGCCGTCCCTTGAAGGTAAAATTTTACCGACTTTGCTTCGTGTGCTGGAACAGCACTTGTGTCCAAGCCCTTCTGCTACCTATGGATAAGCGTTATCCCCCTGGATCCCGGCTCTATCCTCATCTCTTACGGCAGAGCAGCAGCAAGTGCGTTCCACTGTTTCCCCCTTCACCAGCTGCACTGCCCAGAGCAAAGCTACCCCTCGTCCAGCATTGTATTCCATGACAGCGTCCCCCCGCCAAAGGGGCCGGAGGGAGATGTGGGCAGCGCAGTGCGGGGAGGACTAAGGGCTGGAAGGAGCTCTGTTCCCCGCAGGCTCCCTGGCGATGCCAAGGGGAGCGCTTGCAGCATCCCAGCTTCACGGGGGTATGAGGCAGGAGCGCTCTGAGCCTCCCCTCCTCCCAACCCGCTCACCTACCCCGTTCCCGTCCCACTCCCCGCCGAGGCCTCCTAGGAACTGCGCCTGGGCGGCACCCGCGTCCTGCCGCTGCCGAGCGCCTCTCCCCGCCACGCTCCGGGGGTTTGGGAGCACGAAATGGGCCGACACGGAGGGTTTTTAACTACGGGTGTACATATAAATTGCATACAGGTTTACATGTACGAGGCCCGGCTGCAAAACGAGGAGGTGGAGCTGATAGTGCCGTGGGACTGCCAGCTTCAGCAAGCAAAAACCTCAAGCCTTTTCAAGCAATCCCTGGGCGTAAACAAGGATGGATGCAGGCTGTGTGCCTCTCCTACATAAAAATAGGAAATTTTTGCTCCCCAGTTTTGAGTTGCCTTTACAAACTTTTCTGTGCCGCGGTGAAGGTTAGAAGCTTGATTCCAATACCCACCCCCACCCACCGCGGCTGCTCTATTACAACAGCACTAAGGAAAAGCTGCTACGGATGAACAAAACAAGCTGCCGGTCACGTCAGTAATTTGTGAAAGCGAGCATGCAATGGTTTTGTGAGCATTACAGAAAAAATACTATGAAATGAGATATTTTGCAGACTTGAGGTAATTTTTTTTTAAGTCTCAATTCAACTTCTGCAGTACTACAGGGACTATTTATGAATGGCTTGTGTCACTGTATTCAGCTACTGCTCTCTTTCAGTTATAGTTTATTGAAAAGCAGGCATAGCAAATCTGTTTTCATTCTAAGACCAAGCAACACAATGGGAAAGCAGCTCCCCTTTAAAACAGAAACAGTGGGAAGAAGAAACATAATTTGTTTTTATCTATATATATGCATTTTAGTTTTTTAACTGGTTCCCTTCCGGATCAGAGACTGGAGACTATTTTGTTCAAAATACCTTTTGAGCAAAATACTCCAGAAGTCTTCAGGTTTAATCCCTACCGATCATTTTTCTCCACTATTGTCAGTGTAGTTACCAGAGCTCTCCCATCCGGAATTTAGCAGTTGCCAGAGATGACAATCATAGTCACAGAAAGGTGAGGCTGTCCCAACTCAAGTGACTCTGCCACTGGAAGCTCCTGGCTCTGACCGAGCCATAAACACTCGATTTGCGGGACAAAGCCCGCTTTTCCTGTGGGAACAGCTCTGCAGGGATTGCTGCGCTGCGCTCCCAAGCTGCCCTGCCCGTTCGGAGAGGTTAGCAGAGCAGCAGCTTGGACCGCTTAGCCCGGCTCCGCGGCAGCCCGGAGGCAACCCGTGATTCCCGGGTGCCACTGGCTCCTGATTTGGATACCGCCTCCAATACTGAATATATCCAAGGACTGCTCCCACCCTAGAGATGCCAGGACCGAAAGGTCTGCTAGCCTTACTTCTCCTGGGCAGATGATCATGTGCAGCACCACCAGGAGGCTCCGTTGCTTCCTTTCTCGAGGAAAGGTGCAATTCCCCTGCAGGGCTCCAATTCCCACGCGAGAGCTTCGCCCCCCACGCCCCGCCCCTCGCGCATGCGCGCCGCCGCCGGGCGGGGGCGGGAGCACGGGGTAGGAGGCAGGCGCATGCGGTAGCGCGTGCGCGCGGGCGGCGGAGCCGTCGGGATGTCGCGTTACGGCCGCTATGGAGGCGGTGAGAGCGCCCGGGGCGCCGCGAGTGGCCGGGATATCCGCGGGGGGCAGGAAGAGGAGGGTCTGAGGAAGGGGCGATTACCGCGGGGAGCGGAGCGGCCGGCGGGCGCTGGCGGGGAAGGGAGGAAGGAGAGGCGGCCGCTGCTGCCGTTGTCGCCGCCGCCATTTTGCGTCAGCGGCCGTGGGGGGAGGGGGCGCGGCCGCGCGCGCCGCGCTCGCGGCGAAGGCGGGAACGGGTCGCGCGGACAAGATGGCGGCGGGGGGGCTGGGCCTGAGCCCGGTCCCGGCGCTGACATCGCTTCGCTCCCGCAGAGACCAAGGTGTACGTGGGCAACCTGGGCACGGGCGCGGGCAAAGGCGAGCTGGAGAGAGCCTTCAGCTACTACGGCCCGCTGAGAACCGTGTGGATCGCGAGGAACCCGCCGGGGTTCGCCTTTGTGGAGTTCGAGGACCCCCGGGACGCTGAAGATGCCGTGCGTGGACTTGACGGGAAGTACGTGTGCATTTCGGACGCTTGCCGGTTTTAAGACCAGAGAGAGGTTCTCTGGTTCTTTTGCTTTTGTAGTCGTGTGGTAAACTATAGCGTTTAACTTAAAACCATCGCGGACTTTGTTGCAGGGTGATATGTGGCTCGAGGGTGAGAGTGGAAGTGTCCACGGGAATGCCGCGGCGCTCCCGTTACGACAGGCCCCCTGCCCGGCGCCCCTTTGACCCCAATGACAGATGCTACGAGTGTGGTGAGAAAGGCCACTATGCCTATGACTGTCACCGCTACAGCCGCCGCAGGAGGAGCAGGTACGTGCGGGGCCGGGGCGGCCGCGTTGCTTCGCCAGTTTCGCTTTTGTGTAGTTCTTGTTAGCAAAGAACACAATGTTACACCAGTTTTCTTTAAACTTTAACGCTAGAATAAATGTATAGGTGTATATTACAATTTGTTGCTATTTCTATCAAATGTTAATATTTTAATAATCAACCTGGTCAAAACCTTTCAGGTTTCTTCGTTTGAGTCAGTCGCCTTGATTCAGAATGTCACGAGCCTTAAGATTTCATGCTGAGGCGCCTTGCAAATCCGACACTTAAGATCCTCCTAGACCTTGAGGTGATCAGCATAAGAGGCCAGATCCCCTCGAGCCATCTACACGTAGCTTCACCTTATTCTTTAAGGGCAGAAAATTTGAGACGGTGACCGCCGTAACAGTAAATTTGGCTTTCAATTGGGGCCCCCCTTCGGTTTAGAAAGAGGAACACCAGATTGACCACATTCCCACCTAGAAAAATCTTCTTGCGTCAATCAAGCCTCACCCTGGCTCATTGGGCTGTCAGTTTGATCGTCGTTAGATTGAAGAGAACACCTAGATGCAGCGATCGGCTATAGATACTTCTAGATCGTCTAGATCTGCTAGACCTTGGGCCAAAGAGGGTCGACCTGCAAACTTGCAAGGTTTATTTTAAATACGCATTACAGTGTTTTCTATTCTAATGTAATTCTGCAAATGTAATTCAGCTTTTAACATTTTTCTAGGTAGTAAAAATGCTCAAGACGAGTAGGCCCAGAGAGTTTTTCCAAATGAC
>NW_020955449.1:263518-427748 GCF_003031625.1 Empidonax traillii
GATCTGCTAGACCTTGGGCCAAAGAGGGTCGACCTGCAAACTTGCAAGGTTTATTTTAAATACGCATTACAGTGTTTTCTATTCTAATGTAATTCTGCAAATGTAATTCAGCTTTTAACATTTTTCTAGGTAGTAAAAATGCTCAAGACGAGTAGGCCCAGAGAGTTTTTCCAAATGACAGATGCTAGTTCCTTAGTTGTCTGAAATGAGTTTTGACTTCAGCAGGGCCTCACATGCACTGGTTGCTGCAGCTGTTTGGTGATACCTGTTTTCTTTAACCTAAACCCAGGTCCCGGTCTAGATCGCGCTCGAGGTCCCGAGGAAGGAGGTATTCTCGGTCACGCAGTCGGAGCCGTGGTAGGAGGTGTGCTTCAGTTTGTCTTTTATTCCTGTTTTCTTGTTCTGGTTAGAAAAAGCTGCACTTGTACAACTCTTTAATTGATTTTTTGGCAGGTCCAGGTCAGCTTCCTATCGTAGGTCCCGGTCCGTTTCTCCTCGTAGGTCTAGGTCCGTGTCTCCCCGCCGGTCCCGATCGGGTTCTTTGAAGAGATCAAGGTAATTAGTAGAAATTTTTAAAATACTGTGTGCTTTACTTTTGTTGGAATTTTCTGATTTAATTAGGTTTTGGATAGCAGACTTCAAAAGGTGTTGAGCTCTAGAAGTCAGCTTCTTAAAAAGTTTCTGATAATCCTAAGCAAATTCACTGGCATGGTAATTCAGTGAGTTTTGGGACTTTACACAACAGCATCTCCCATAATGAATTTCTATGTGCAAAATGTAGCTTTTAAGTTCAAGATGTGACATTAATTTATGTAGCGCTGTAATTGTCGTCGCTTCTGGTTGAGTTGACTAATTTTTCATTGATCTTAATTTTTTTATTTCAGGTCTAGATCAAGATCCAGGTCTAGGTCAAGATCTGTTACGTGGCCCCGAAGCAGGTAAGATCTCTTCTGTGACTGCTGATACTTGGTAAGAGTTGCTTTAAAGTCTGTTTAGGCTCTCTAACAACTGTTAACTTTTTTTGAAAAAGTTGCATTTTCTCTGCACTAACTTAGATGTTTGTAGTTTTAAAAAGCAATGCAGAAGATTGTTCTTTCTCTTTTTATTGTTTTGCATGGCACTGTCATCCAGGTCTCTGTAGTCATCACAAGTACTGGTTTGATCGGGTTGCATTAACAGCTAACAGAGCAAACACTTATCTTAAAAGTTTATTTTTTTTTGCGTAGCACACACAAGATTGTAGATTCTTCCTATTATTTTTGCGAGAAATCAGGATGCCGTTTTGGTAGTGTATTAATGCATTAATGTATGCAGCCAGGCAAGTCCAGAAGGGCTTAGTAGTGCCCTGAGTGCTGCAGATGTAATTCCAACTCTGTTGAATAACAAAGTGTCTGTCTGCAGGAGCTGACTTTTATTTGAGATACACACCAATGAGAATTACTCTGTACCAATAAATGTGTCATAAGAGTAATGATCAAATTTTAGAGGAACACAAGATGTCATCTGTTCTCTTAAATTCTAGTTCATAGTAAGTAAATGCAGCTGGTGCTTCATGGAGCCCTGTCCAGGCAGTGTGCTTGACACGCTGGATGTGCTGGATGGACTGTCAGGAGAACAAGAGTAAATGGAAGTTCTGCTCTGGAGATGGTGCTGCTTATGCCCCCAGCCCATCCCCGTGCCTGCTGTCCTGGTTTGGTGGCTGCTCTTTGAAACAAGTAACATAATGGTTAACCATGAAGAAACATAGAAAAATAAAGGGAAGCTTTTAGCTGAAGGGAGAAGTGGAAAAGCCTAAAGCTGAAGGTGGCATTTTCTGAGAATGGAACAGCAAGCAATCACAGAATTTTTGAGGGAAAGGAGGTGAAGACCAGAAGATGGCTTAATTAAGAGCAGAAGCTCACACAGAATAATAAAGAGAGAAAAGCTCACACAGAAACTAATAAAGAGAGAAGGATGTTCCTCAAGGCAGTAGATCAGGTACATTTTTCTACCTGTTGAATCTTAATTCCAGTTGTTTCAACGTGACTTAATCATGGCTCATTCCCTGTTGGTGATGAGCAGAAAACAGCTACAGTCAGCAGATTCTCAAAAAACACCTTGATTTTACCACCATTGTTTTCTCTTTTTCATTACCAGGGTGGTTTTCTGCAGGGTAAAAAATACCTTTAGTGACATTTCTAGACTATTGTGTGACACTTTTCATTGTAAGTAGAAATTAGGTGACTGAGGCAGAGGAAGTTACAGATGTAAAAGTATAAAGAAGTGGCAAAATAATGGTGCTTAACTCTAGTGAAGTCACTGCTACACTTCACGAGGCAGTTGAAAGATGGTTTCTTTATAGAAGAGTCCACGGAATGTGTCACACCCAGAGAAAAGCTCTGGATTCATGAGGAGGACAGACTGAACAAGTACTTGATGTTTGCTGGTTTGACAGCATCACAACATACAACTGGAAGTTGTGGAAAACCTTGGAGGTGGAATATAGAACACTTCCTTTGGGGATCTAAAAGTTTCAGTTAGGCTTTCAGGCAGTATTAGTGTTTCTTATGGTGCAGCAGTCTTATCTCAAAGGCTGACATTTAGGACAGTTTTTTTCACAAGGATTAAGTTCAGACATTTCAAAAATATTTGAAGCAAGTGCATGTGTAAGTTGAACTTCACAGAGGAGAAAGATTCTTGAGGAATGCTCTGTCTGCAGCCAGTTTAACTGTAGTGGTCAAGCCTAATAAAACTTGCAAATTTAGAACATGACTTTTTTATTTATATATTGGTCAGGATTTGGGTTGTTCATGTATTCCTTCCACCTGCATCAGCAAACACTGGTCATCAGTCAGACACCAAAGTACAGAGCAACATGTGCAGCATCCATGTTTAAAGCTTTCCTCTGAAACTTGGCAGGCAAAGCCCTGGAAACTTGCAGGATTCTTTGTGCTCAGCATGATAGTTCTCATACGTTGAGTGTCACTCCTGATGTCTCAAACATGGGAACATGTGTGCTCTCAGCTTCCCTGCTGACTGTTCCTTTTTCTTGTAGGTCTAGGTCTCATGGCAGATCAAAGTCTGGCTCTCCGGCTAAGAGGTGAGCATGCACAGATAGAGCCTGCAGTAGTGTCTCAAATTCAGTGCTAGGTTTGCATGATTAACAGAGCCTGGTCCTTTAGAAAAAAAATCTCCCAACGTGAGCCCCCAGCTAATCTGTTTGTGATATGACAGAGATTATAAAATTTCCTCTGTAACTCTGGGACAGCTTCACAGACCTGTCCCTTTGTTTTCATTAACTATTTGTAGTTTCCAATATACTTCTAATTTTTTGTGGGTTTGTGCTCAGTTGTTATATTTTTCTATCCATAAGTAAAAGGGCTTGAGCTTTGTAAATGCTGTTGATAAAACATCAGGAATCTGTGATGATGTTTCTCTACTCGAAGCCTCACCTCAGTACTACCTACCCCTTGTTTTTCTGTTCTCTCTGCTCAAGACTGTTGCTTAAAATTAATCTCCCCGGTAAATGAATAGAGAGTCCCTGTCAAAGTAAAAGTTGATTTGAAAAATTTGCCATTGGAAAGACCTTCTGACTAGATCCCATATTAATTCCATTGCTTTCTGATACATGCACTTTTTTAAAATATAAAAGTTTTGAATATAAAAGTACTTGATCTTTAAGCTGCATTGCTGATATTCTGTTTTGACAGTCGGTCAAAGTCCCGATCACCATCTCCAAAGAGAAGGTATGTTGATCTCCCTACTAATAACATAAACTCCAGAACTGGCATTTTAGTATCTGCATTGATTTCTGCTGAGGAGTTTAACTGCTGCTTGTAGGAAAATACTGGAAACGTATTTTCCTGAGATCTCTGACAGAAATAATGTTGTGATTTTGGCTTTCTATATGGCAATATGTACACATGGTAGTAATTCCTCAGGGTACTGGTTATGTAGCAGTGTTACGTCCCATCTTTGTTTGCTCCCCTGTTCCTTTCAGTTCACTAACAGTGTGATTGCATAAAGACTGATGAGCTTAAAACACAGAATAAATGTGGAAATCAGCTTTCAGTCTCATTATAAGCTACATGGAGGTTGGGGAAGGTGGAGTAACCCGGCAGAGCAGTCAGGAATGGAAGAGCAAGCCTGAGACTTTTACTGCTGATTATTTGTTCTATCCCAATAAGTCAGTAAATAGTTTTCTCCCTGTGTGTATGCATTATGTGTAGTGACAAAACCAGCAGCATTTTTTCTCTAATTTTATTTCTTTAATAGTTCATTTTTACAACTTCAGTGTCAAACAATCACAAGGGCATGCATATGTGCTCACAAATGCTGAATGATCACAATGGTTTTTGACAAGCTGCTGTTTCAGAACAGTGAAAGGGTATCTTACCTTTCTGAAGGTCACTATTAGTAATTAGATAGCCTTACAGTAATCACATTTAAATTGTATTATAAAAATAACAGGAAAGAAATGCAAAAATTCAAAAGAAAAAAAAGTATTAAGTCTAAGTCATCAACATATTACTGTTGTCCATACTGATTGGTTATCTTATTAAAAAAGTGCTTAAAGGGTGCCAGAGTCTAGGTGTCCTCCTGTTGCTTTTTCCTGTATTTGTGAATCCCAAAGGACTGCTGAAATGTTAATTGTGGATTCTTTTCCTTTCAGCCACTCACCATCAGGAAGCCCGCAACGAAGTGCAAGTCCTGAAAGAATGGATTAAAGTTATGAATTTAATCTTTTAGGAAGAAAGTTATTTTGCTTACATTATTATAAGGGATTTTGTGGTGTCTTTGTAAATGTAAGAATGTAGATAGAAGAGTATATCAACTAAAATTTGGCATGATCTGGGTCTTCTGAGTTAGTCACACCAATAGACTAGCACAGGTCTCTTTTTATTGTATGAAATAACTTCCTGTGATATGAAAATGTGGGACTTTTTTATTGGCACATTGAAATAAAATGTGTATTTTTAACTAAAACCTCTCTGTAGTAACCCTGCTGCTTCTGTTAACATTTGGGTAATTTTAGCTGTGTGCCATGTAATGTGGATGAAAAATGTCTAAAATGGGAATGACTAACACTGGTCAGTGTCTTCTCAAGACAGCCACTTTCACATCTAGTGTTGAATGGTCTTCAGTGAGAGGATCGGTTCCTGCCTTCTTTGAAGTGGATAAAATCCATGTCTGTTTGCGCAGATGGATAAAAATTGGCATATGACCTTTTCATTCCTTGATGATTATTTAGTGGGCATTCCTTTTTTTCCCTGATTTGCTCACTCTGCAAAGCTTATTCCCTGGTGTTTGGTGATACCAGATGCTTAAAAATTTAAGGATAAACTTTAAGCAGATAACATCTGCAGAAACCTCTAAAGGTAACAGAAAGCCGTAATAAGTTATTAGTTATTTCTTAGGCTATTAATATAAAGAAAACTTCTTATAGTATCTCAATGCGGGTTTTCCTTTTTTGATGGAAGACATAAGGTCTTCTGACCTACTTTCTGAAGGACCTTATGAAAATGTGTTTGAGAGGTGAAAGAAAGCTGTTACCAGTCTTTCTGCAGCTCACTCGAACTCTTCTCCTTTAAGATTCTCACAACTGACCTTAGGAGTTCTAATCTTCTTCACAGAAACTGGTATGTTTTTAAAGCAGCCTCCGTATCCTGGAGATGGTTTTGTTGAATTATGCTAATTCCTTACAGCAGATGTACAGCCTGCAGGACTAATTATTTGTGTATAGGTGTGTCAAACTCTGTCCTCATTCTGTATAAAAAATTGTATGATAAGGCATTTTGTTGACACAGATCACAGCAAAAGACTGGAAACAATGTTAGACTGTGAACAAACAAACTGGTAGGCAGAGGGGAGAAAAGCAAACTTTTTTCTTGCTAGGATGGGATATCTAGCAGAAATAAAGGCCAGTTTCAGCAGTAAATAAGCACTGAAATGGAAAGCAAGGCCTGTTTGGGTTTCTAATGAAATCTCTTATGGCACTTTGATTCCAATGTGTAAACCACAGCAGAGCAGCTCACATGGAAACAAAGTTACAAGATGGGTCACACCTTGAGTAACCCTTGGTTTTCAAGAACCAGGTTTACTGTTAACATGGAGCTTTTCCAGTGTGAGTCAACAGTCCAGATTCTGAGTGTACTGACCTGCTGCAGCATCATCTGGCCCTTGTGCCTGGTCCTCACTGCTATGGTGCTTCCTGTGCCTGGATCCTCCCTGCTGCCCACGATGGGTGTTGGTGTTCCCTGTGCTGGGTGCAATGATCAGTGTTCCTGATCAGTGTTCCTGCAATACCCGTTAAATTCCGTTGTTGCTGCAGTGGGAGAGCAGGGGGTGGCACCAATATTACCCCGCAGTGATTCAGCCCAAATGTTCAAAGCCTGTGGTACGTGTTTGGAATATTTACTGGTTGTGCATTGCCTGCCCGGTTTATGGTGTGCCTGGTCAGAGGCACACGTATGCCACTGCTCTGGAATTTGATCACCTTTTCTTTTCTGTACTCCTACGGCAAACCTACTCCACAATAAACCTGCAGACTGACATGACAGCTATGCTGGTACCTGTTTTTCAGTACCCAGAGACACCGTGGAAGACTGAGCTGAGGAGCCCAGGGTTTCTGTAGGGGGTTGGGGTTCCTCTAAACCTAGGTGTAGCAGCAAGAGCGAGCAAGGAGGCAGGGCTGTGCTGGCAGGGATGGCCACTGCGAAGGACAGCAAGCACTTCAAGGTGCAGAGAGGGAGCAGTGACAAAGCTGACATCTGCTTCTGTGCAACTGTGGTGTCCAAAATTGAGGGTGGCCGTGCTGCCTCCCTTAGCTCATCATCATCCTTGGAGGCTGTGCAGCTCAAGCTCTCACCTGAGTTTAGGAGGATTTCACCATAAATTCCATACAGTGTGAGTAATTGGAAAAGATTCCCTGAGAGGTGTGTTGTGTGATGGCTACTGCTGTGACCCTGGGCCCTGCGCCTCTGGACACCCTCTGCAACCCCACACAGCCTGGGTCACGGGCAAGGGGACATGTATCCAAGGTCTCTGGTGCGATGGGCAAACTCCACTCTCATAATGGGGTTCTCCTGTTTTGCAATCTGGCATTCCCTGCTAGTGGGCTTTGCTCTCCAAGTGGGTGCCTGGCCCAAGAACTGTCTACCTCTTTCCCTGGGAAGAGGGCTGTCAGCTACGTAATATAATGGTACAGCCATCCCCTGGCTTATGCTAATTTTTTAGGAAACCTCAGAAACATGGAGGTTTTCATCAGACAGACCCCTGTTGCAGGGGTTTTGAGATTACATATTTCATGTGGAAACACAACATTAAGATGATGGTTTTCCTCCTGCAGTTGTATATTCAGGACTAAATGGATGTGCCTGCTTCACTTCAGCAGCCAAGGCATCTTCCATACTATGCTCTTGTGCAGCTCTTGCTGGCTTTGAAACAGGAGTTGAACCAGAGGATCCAGGGCAGCCAGGTGGGATAATCCCAGCACACCGTCTTCCACAAAGCTATTCTGCATAAGCACTGGGCACTGTGTAAAGACAGCAGCAGCCAGCACAGCTCAGAGCACTTAGCTGGAAATAGCAGATGTTGTAATGAACAACCACAACTGCATCAGCCTTCCCACATGCTCTGCATGAATATCACAGAATATACCTGCTGTAGTTGGAGCTGAAGACGTACCATATCCCTAAACAAGGTGTCTTCAGTGCATTTTTTACTGCAAAACAAAACCTAGTGCCCAGGGTGACGCTACACAGAGTGTGAGAGCTTTGCACAGAACAGATAGAAGCAGAGGTGGTGACAGGAGTCAAAGCCAGCAGAAACCACGGGTGAAAACCACAAGAGGAAATAAAATGCTCCCAAGCGGGATCATCATCCAGGGTAGTTGGAGAGCTCTGTTCGGCACCTGGCAGGGTTTCTGGCTAAGCTGCTGGAGGCGCTTACCCCCCTCACTGGTAGGAGTCAGCAGTCCTTCTCCTCAAGCAGTGTTGAACACGAGCCAAGTGGTGGAGTTGTATTCCTCACCTGGATGGAGCAGGACATTGGGGAAGTGGGGCTGGGGAGAGACGGCAGCACATCAGTGACTGAATGAATTCTGTGGAACCACAAAGGCTTATGAAAGCACAGCTGCATCCCTTTGGCCTTCCCAGGGCATCATCCTACAGCTCCCCCCAGCCATTTCCAGCAGCAGTGTGTAACCCCCTATCATTTGCCGTCTGGCTGAGTGGGCGAGTCCTCCCACTGGTTGAATTCAGGTCATAAGGAATAATTCAGATTTATGAGGACGTGGCAAGGCCCCGGTAGGGTCTTCTGCTCTAGACTCCATGCTTTGGGAAGCTGGGCTGCACAGGGCTAGTCCCTGCTGTGCTGACTGATCCCTCTCTGAGGCCACAGTATGCTGTGACCTGTGCCTGCTTCTGTTCTGGTGTCTACAAAGCCTCTCCAAGACTGTTTATATATTTAATGCCCCAGAGACATGGAGGGTGGTGAGGGTATGGGCCCCTGCCACAGGACCCAAGCAGCCCCTGTGGAGGGAACAGACAGTTCACCTTGTTGACGGCGTCGGGCCAGTTCTGGGTTTCCAGGCAGAAAGCCGAGTGCTTGGGGTATGTGTTGCCACCTTTGCCCTTCAGGGAGCCATCAAGGTTGTTCCCGGTGTAAAACTGGATGCCAGGCTGGGTGGTGTGAACCTCCATGGTCCTGCCGGTGGGTGGGTGGCGAACCCTGGGGAAATGCCAGTGGAAGATGCCAAGGGACTGGCTGAACAGGCACCCCACAGCTCTAGGGGTTGAGGACCCCTTGCCAAGGTCCCAGCCTACCTGGCTACAAGGTGTGGAGACTGCACCTCCTGCAGGCAAAAGTTGTGGTCAAAGCCATCCAGGTGAAACTTCTGCAAGTGCTTTCCCAGCTCCACAGGCTGCCGGAGATCAAATCCAGTGCCCTGCACGGTGGCCACCTCCCCTAAGCAAGGAGAACAACAGCGTCAGCCACTCCTCCACACACCAGCAAACCTCTGTGGGGCTGGTTCCAGGACAGGATTGAGAACCGTTGGTTTGATTAGCCGAGGGGTTTTAGCCATTTGTGATCCTTGTCTCGGTGCAGTGTCCTGCTTCAAGCAAGCTCCCCTTGTGGCCACTGTGACTTGGGCTGGGATATCACTTACCTTGTCCCCCAGCACAGCTGGCAGCCCCTGGGGTGCTGCTGTCCTTAGCAGGGATAAAGCACAGATAAGGAGCAAGAAAACACAAGGGAGGTTTGTATTTGTAACTGTACGAGCTAATATAAACCCTAAACTTCTTGTATATTAATGTTTTTGTATGCATAATATTTACCTACAGACACTATCTATCTCTGTATAAAGAAATTATTCCTTCCAGATCTCTGAATAAACACCTCTGAGGTGGCCATGAAGGTGATCCACCTATGGGATGATGAATATGGGATCAGTGGTCCCCTTCTGCCTCAGGGCATTGTTTCAGGAAAATGGTTAAAGACCACAAACCCAGCATTTTCTCTTGTCTTTTTTAAAGCCTGCTGTGGGAATCAAGTCCTGTGAAGCAAGAACAGCCCTAAGACATAGTAAACAGTGCAAAACACAGTCACACCAACCCAAAGGCAACGGGTTTGGCATAGGAAAAAAGGGGAAGACAAAAGGAAGGGATGTTTTCCTAAAGTCACATTTTTTTCTATTCCTCTCTAAAGAGAGAGGTTTCCAAAGGTCAGTAGGCAGGTGCCAGCATTGGGGATGGTGGTGTGGGGACATCCCAGCCCTGTTGCAGGCCCCATGAGCTGTGCTCTGCTCACTGCAGCCATGCATACAGCTTGGCTGTGGCTCTGCACCAAGTATACCCTGCAAACCTCGGGAAGCATCAGTCTGCACTTGACAGCAGCACGTTTCTGTGGCTCCTGACCCTGTCTAAAAGGAACACAGTTACTCAATTCAGCCATGAGGTGGAAAAACACTTTGGGAAAAAATGAAACCATTCTGATTCAGTTACATAAAATACAGCAGCCATTGCATGCCAAGGCTCTGTCTTTAACACTTGCATAAACCTTGTCTTCACCCCAGGACTAAGATTACACACAGAAGAGGGAACTGCAAAAAGCAGAGGTAGCAAACTGGCTACAACTATGATGTGAAACATCTCTGTGGTGAAAGAAGCAGGGAGAAACAGGGCAGTGGTTTTGGCATGGCCTCAAGCTTTTCCTCTGCTTGTGCACAGGCATGACATGCAAAGCTGAGCAAAAGCCACATGAACCAGGGAATCCACTCCTCCAGGTGTCCCAGGTAGCTTGTCTTCTGTACGGACCCATGTTGCAGTCTCACATCACACATGCCTCTGGCCCCATTTCCTGCTCCTCCTGCCTGCACCCCCGAGGCAGACCTGGCCTCCAGGTCTGGGGCTGGTGATGTAATCAGGACCTGGCTCTGCCCATTCTGCTCAGGAGCAGTGGGACTGTGCCCTTGGATGAGGGCCCCTGGGATCCCCTTGGTGCTGGTGTGTCCCCCTTGCTGGGCAGTGCTGCTCCCAGCACCAAAATACTCCTCTGACAAACCGCTCTCCCCATGTGCCACACGTGCCGCACCACCCACCAGTAGGGATCTTGGTGTCATCCACAGGCAGGTAGGAATCTGCTTCAATGGAGATCTCGTGGTCATAGACATCCGGGGAGCCCTGCAGGAGGATGGGAAATGCTGGGATTCCTGCTGCAGCCCTTCCACTGCTCAAGCAGCCCTAAGCTCACATGGGAACTTATTATCCACAGTGGTGCTACAGCTGATCTGGTAGTGCCTATGGGGCCTCCTGGCCATCATCCTACCCTGGGCAAAGGTACTGGCACAGGCTAAAACCTTCATGGGCCCTAAGAACTGTAAATCCCACAGGGCTTGTACCTCACCAAGCAGTACCACACTGAAGACTGACTATCCAGCAAAGGGGGAAGGAAGCAAGCAGGGGGGAATGCAACCCATCCTCCTGGCTCATCTCCAGCACTGCAGCAGGGGTGAGCTCCTCCTCCTCTTCCACAGCCTCGAGAATGCTGGCAGGGAACCTGCTGGGCTAGAAGGGAAGCAGGATCAAAGCTGAGCCTTCAGGTCACTATCTAATCTGAGGAGCAATTTCATGCCTAAAGGTCTCTTGTTCCTCTGGAACACGCCTGAGCTGCACACTGGAGGTGTTGGTATTACTGTACCTCTGGCAGTACAAGCAGAGGGTACACTAACAACTGCACAGCCATTATCAGCAGCAGCCTGAGCAGAGCTCCTGCACAGAGGAGCTGGCTTGTCTCTCACTAACACTTTTAAGTGTCTTTGTCTCACATCCAAGCGTGACTGCATTATACTATTCTATTACTCTGCCCAGCAACATTTTATTTCTCAGATCCTATTCCTCCTCAGTTATAAACAGGGTGAGACTAAAACACTGCTGCAGTTAACTGCCTGTTTGGATGACAGGACCCAGAACAGAGTGTGAGAGCCCACTGCACGAGGCTACTGCAACCTTGCTACTCTGCAACTTGGCTATCTCACATCCCCTTTTCATGATGTTTCTCCTCCCCATTTTGACATGGGTATTTCAGTGCTGGCACTAGAGGCTCCAAACTCAATTGCACCACCCTGTAGTGGACTGATTACAAGATGGAGTCTGATTACAAGATGGAGTCCGCTTCGTCATTGTCTCGAGCATGGAGTTAAAATGCCTTGATGCCACAGCCAGGCTGCTGCAGGAGCTGAGCTACTTGCAAAAGCTCCAGGAGGCACCTAGCAAGCCAGCAGAGGCAGGCAGATGAGCAAAAAAGATAAAAAGTTGTTACAATCAAAAAAACGCGGGAAGGACTTACTCTCCCAAATAGGGTAGGCCAGGCAGATCTTGCTTGAGAGTGGGGAACCAGCCAATGGGCACTCCGGGCCCATCTTAGTAGCAGATGACCTTCCCTCGGATACTGGTGAAGTGGCCAATGGGCGTAACGGGGCTACCACGGCGAGAGTATTTAAGGCCGTGCCTGGAGACTGCTGGGGGGGATGTTTGAGGAGTGCTGTGGGAGCTGCTGCCACTCTGTTACCCTGCTGGTTCCTCAGAGTATACAAGGTGACCAGGGAAGAAACCCAGCAGAGATCTACTAGCTTGCAAGCCAGCAGAACTTCCGTGGTGGTGGTAACTCCTGTCCTGTGCTTTTAACAGCTACCCTTAGCTTTTCCTACTTTTTTATCTTCCTTCTTTCTCTCTGCTCTCTTGTGTTACAAAATAAAGTTGAACTATTGTTTTGAGATCCATCATCTGGCCTCATTTGTGCCTTAAATCTTACTTATGAGAATGTTTTAGAACCTGGCTCCCCTCTGCATCTAAGCGGATTGGAAGCACACACCCATGCAAGGGTTCAGCACGTTATCTCACAAGTGCCAACAGAATACAGCTAAGAAATGTCAGCCCAGCATTAGGGCACAGCAGGGTACCTCTTCTGTAATCTTCCCAAGGGACCAGGAGAGACTGAAGCTCCCCAGTTACACACAAAAGGAGAACTAATATTCAAGAACCACTGAGACAACATGTCCTCATCTGAGGTCTGTGTAATTCTGTCCTGTCCCTGCATGCAGCCCACAATGCATAGAGACAACCCCCACTGCTGTGTCCCCAAAAACATGCTGTGTCCCCAGACCAGCATGTTGGTCCCAGCGATCCCCTGGGAAGCTCATGGATCATCCCACGGGTTCCCAGGCTTTCTTCCCTTGCACGGTGTCTCTCTACAGAGTTCATCTCCCCACGTTTACCTGCCCTGCGAGGTTGAAGTATGCGTGGTTTGTCAGGCTGATGGGTGTTGTCTTGCTGGTCTGGGCTCGATAGTTGATGGCCAGCTGCCTGCCACTAAGGGTATAGGTCACCCAGACTTTCAGGTCTCCAGGATACCCTTCCTCAAGGTCAGGGCTGAGCCGGAAGAAGCGGACGCCATCCGGGAGTACCTGGGGGCTCCAGAGAACCTGCAAAGAGCATGATATTGGTGGGACAGTGATGGGAAACATGGTATCCTTCTCTGCTGCCACAGCCTGGGCTAAACCCGGGGACAGAAGGCACTCAAGGGATGCTGCACTGAAACAAAGGCTTTTTCACTCACTTTTCCTGCTCTTACTCCTAGAAGGGGAAAAAGAAAAAAAAAAGACCAATCATTCTTTTTCTCCCTATGAAGGACTTTTTTTTTTTTCTCGTTGAAAAAAAAAAAAGAAAAAAGGAAGAAAACACAAGCACCAGCCTGCTCTTGGTCAGCCAGGACCAGCATCAGGGAACAAGTTTTCCAGTGAGCAGCCAAATAAACAAGGCAGTTTGGCAGCCTCATGGCAGTCTGTTCCAACCTGCATTACTCCATGTATAAGATAGTCCACACATTTGATTTTTGCCCTGCAGCTGGACTTATTCCCCCTTCCATGGATCTGCTGATGTACAACATCACTTCAACGAGCTGCCACCCTTCCCTCTGCTCACTAGGCTCTGGCTTCTAGGACAATGTAAGTACACACTGGGAGCTCCTGCTCAGGGGCTGGGGTTGGGTTAAATAGTACCAGATGTATTGCCAGACACATCCACAGGTCTCTCTCCAGAGAGCTGGCACCTCTCCCATTCTTGCCCCTGCCACAGACCAGGGCTCTGCTTGAAGTCAAACATGCCAGCAAGTGAACCAAGGCAGCTCACCATACACAGATGCCCAGACAGGCTGTTTGACCCTGGCCTCATGCTAAGCACGGATGTGTGATAAGAGGTGAGGTGTCTGGGCTCTGAAGTTTTGCATCTACCTAAGGAATAGTTACTGTCTAATCAAAGACGACAGATTTAGGAATGGGGGCCAGATAACGCTTTTGAGATGATCTTTCTCATGTCCTATCCAGAAATCACAAACACGGGGCACCGTCAAAAGCCAGCATTTTCACCAAACATAGGAACTGAGGATGTCAAATATATCAGATTGCATAGCAGGTCCTCCTGCACAGAGTGCAGGTCAGCTGCAGCTCCAACTGCTCTACAGATGCTACGATTTCAAATATGAGTTTCTATTTAAGTTCTTCAAAGAAAAAACTACTGAAGTTCAGGAAGCATACAGGTATCATTATTTTTTTTAAGCTAAGAGGGTTATTTTCTAAAGTCCCCCAGCAGTGTGGTCACGTACTGCTGCCATGCAAGCACAGCTGCAAGACACTCATCAGACCACACACTGACTGCAGCACTCAGATCAGCAAGATCAGGAAACACTGACAAGATGATCGAGACAGTCACAGTCAAATGCCGGTGTGTCTTGTTTGTGTTTCAGGATTATCTCTGAACAGTGATCACTTCCTAGCTGGAGGAGGTCTTGAGCAGGTGCCCATGTGTGCCCTGTGGGCCAGAGGACACACAGCTCTGGCTGAGGGATGTCACTGCCTTGTCCCCAACAAGCTGGTGTGCCTTCCGCAACCAAGGGGAAGACACCACATCCCCCACCTGCAGAAGACAGCTCGGAAGCCTCAGGTGCAAAGGAGTGCACATTTTCAGCTTCAGATCACAGGAGTCAGAGTGTATAAAGAAACCTTAAAGCAAATTGTCCTCTTTGGGGTACAACAGCCCAGGCACCCCGGTACTCCCATTTTTCTGAGGTTGCTGAGGAGCATTTCATCCCAAGCTGATGCCAGCTCACACTGTACTGCCTAGAAGTGATTTTTTTTTATAGACACTCTGACTTTTGTCCCATTGGCCTGGACGTCCTTTCATGAAATAAAACATTAACCCAGGAAAGCAGCTGCACCAGCACATTCACGTGTTCCTCTGGGGAAATGGTGGATCAGCTACCTGCTCGTCACAAACACATTTGATCTGACAAAGCCCAGGAAAGCAGAGACTTCTGAGCCTGCTCTGCAGTGAAGCTGGGTTATCAGCAAGGCTTTCAAGAGAAGAAATGCTCTGTTGCTGTTACCATCCGTAGTGCAGGGACATTATCTGACTTCAGCAACAGCTCTTGGGAGAAGATGAAAAAGGCTGAGTGCCCTGAAGCCAGGGAAAGGTTATTTTAAATCACGAGTTCGCAGGGGAGGGCTGGGAAGGAGATACAGTGGTCCTGGATCCTGGGATTTCAGGCCTGATCTAGTTCCCCACTGCTGAGTCAGAGTGAGAGCCAGGGGGCACGGAAGGGTGCATGCAATGACTGCACTGAATCTGCAGCACTATCCTGCTCTCCCCTTACTTGGAAGTGCTGTTACAAGCAAGCAGCAACGACAGTTTCTGCAAACTCAGGTCCTTCTGACTCTGGGAGGAGCTATGGGCAGGTACCAGCCTCTAAACTCCTGTGTGGACCCCTGTTCCCCAGGACACTTTCTTTGGGCACTGGCACAACTACAGTACACACTCCAGGGTGGTACAGCTGGCACCTGGGGAGCCTCCATTGCACTTGAGATTGGTCCTCACCTTTGTGTCCCAAGCCAGACTCCACAGGAGCAGCACCTTGCCCAGGACAACCCTGTCAGAACTGGGCTCATGAGGCCTCAGGCTGCAGTCACACAGAGGAAGCACAGCACCCCTCAGCACAGCATCAAGGAAGACACAAAGAAGCCCTGCAAACTCAGGCAAAGACAAGCCAACCCAGCAGCTCACAAGATCTGTCTCACTTCCCTCCATTCCTGCACTCACAGCACTTTCTGAGCTGATTCAACTCAATAACCACTAGAAAATACTACAGGGTTGGAAGGGAAGACATCATACCCTCTTGCCACAACCCCACAGGCTGTGTGCTGGGAGGACACTAGGACTGCCAGCCTGATTTTCACCTTGTCAAATCCCTTGGCTCCTCCGTGCAGGCTGTTGGGCCCATTGTTGAGGAAAAGCTGATACTCCTTCCCGTCCAAGGTGAACCTCCCCTTTGCAATTCTGTTGGCAACTCGCCCAACGACAGCACCGAAGTAGGGGTGCTTCTTTGTGTAACCTGTCCAGAAAAACAGCACAAGGTTAAACAGAAGGACTGGGACAAGACAGGTGGTCTCCAGGTGTGCTTATGGACTCAGAGGTCTCTCTCTCTGTTTCCCTCCAGGACTAAATACATGATTGCAGTTCCAGTGTTTCACAGGACACACAGCTCACTATTGATTAAAATAGCTTGATGGGATCTTGTATTCTTTGCACATTTGCAGAAAAGGGCTCTTGCAGTTAAGGTGTGACTCAGAGGTGCCCCAACAGAAGGGAACACTGCAAGATGGAGCCACCAGTGTCCCACTTCCACATCCACCACATCCTGCCAGGAAAGGCAGCAGGAAGTGTATCTGTTCAGCCCGTGATTTGGAGGGGACCCAAATCACGGGCAAGAAGATGATCACGCTGTAAACGCTGGTTAAATTGTTAAAATGCCTGATTGTGGGGGGTTCATTTTTTAAGAAACGGATTTAGACCCACCTTCCAAAGTGTCAAATCCTAGGACAACATCTGAAAACTTCCCATCCCTGTCTTTAGTCTCCAGAGCGGTGATGATGCACCCTAGGGACAGGATCTCCACTTTCACGCTGTCCGACTCTAAGACGAACTTCTCCACCTCTCCGCCTCCCTGCTCCGCGGGCATCCGCCCGAACGCCTCTCTCCGCACCGTAGTCATCGCTCCCCAAGCGCCGGCACCGACCCTTCCGGGGAGCAGCAGCGCTGCCCGGGAAGGACGCCCGTGAGGAGGAAGAAACAATGGCGGCCGGGATGGACGCACACAAGGCTCCAAAGGGCGGCTAGAACACCGGCCCGGCCGCCTGCCGGTGCGGGGAGGAGCCGCGCCGCGCCCGGTGGAGGGAGCGCCGGGCACCCTGGGCTGGCTCCGAGGGGCAGCAGGCGCTGGGTCCGGGCGGCGGGAGGTGGCCGAGGGGAGCGGGAAGGATGTGGAAAGCAGGGAGCGAGGCTGCGGCGCTCAGGCGGGCGCTGCTAAGCCGGGCACTGCAACCGCCAGCTCGCAAGTCCGGGGGACAGAACATCGCCGCTACCCTCTCCTGTCCCCCACTTGCATCACTCCGACACGACTTTCGTGGCCCTTGAAAAGCCTGACTCCACAAAATGCTGTTTTCTCCCTTTGTCCTCCCCCCCACATAGCCTCTCCACAAGAGGCACAAGGGCAGTTCCTGCTGAGGGAGCTGTATTCAGGCTCGATGGCCAGGGTGTTGTTATTCTCCAAGTTGTGGCTCTGACACAGACTCCATTAAAAATCATCATCTTTTGAAATACTGACCTCCAGCCTTCGCAGACAATTTCAGTCTGCAGGGAAAACCCAGGCAACATGTAATTAATGCATGTGACTATTTTTGACCTCTCTTGGCAAGGCTCAACTGCAACCTCACTACAATTTGATATGGTTGTATTTCTATGAGAGCTCATTTTCAGAACTTGTTGAAAGAACCAATAGTTCCTAGAACTGCCACCAAAAAGCCTCAGTCAATTAACCAGTGGTTGCTAAATATTAATTTCCAACACAACCATCATCTTTTGACAAGACAAACTACAAATTCCAAGCCAACACAGAAACAAAACCTCCCACCCGAAACTGAGCAGAGATGGTTTGGAAACCTGCACTTCTTTGTTAGTGATGGCCTCATAGTTGCTATGTAACACAAATGCCTGTTCCTGTGTTTCCTTCTGCACCTTCACAACCCGTGCTCTCTACTCAAAACCAACATTGCAAGTAAACATGCTTTTTACTGCTCACCTATACCGCCTCCCATTTGAGACATGACAGGGAGCAGCACAAACCTTGGAGCGAGGAAGGCTTCTGATGGATGGAAGAGAGGACAACCTCATTTATAACTAATTCATGTGTTTTCATATATGTTTTCACATGCAGAGTGTTCCCAGAATCTCACTCCTTAGCACCTTGACTCCCTCAACACCTCTCTCTTAATGTGCTTCTCCAGCCATAGGAAGCATTTCTGCCTTGCAAAGACCGGATTTCATTAACCTGTGGGTTTTTTTAACATGACAGGAGTTACCATTTTGATTTACTTCTCTGATTTGCAGCAGAGAAGGTCTAGATCAAACTCTTTGTCTGATGTAATAGTCATGAACACCCTGATTTTCTCACCTACCTTCACAGACGCAAGACCACTCAAGCCCCAGTGACATCTAAGGCTGTTCAAGTGCAAAAGCAATACCGCAGACAAATCTGTTCATGAACTAGCCACTCAATTTTCAAGCTAGCAGATAAACTAGAAAAGAAACCAGCTTGCACAAGCTTGAATCTTGCACAAAACAGTAAAAAGCAATGTCAGCTTCAGAATATGAGCAAGGTATTCCAAGAGTCCTGTTTCATGATCTTGAGGATTTCTATTTTTAAGGAAGAGTTTGTTTTGGGCCTTATTCACTGTGGCACTGAGATTTGCTTACAGTGATGGTCAAATGCAAGTTCCTTGCCTTTTTTATCTTCTTTCTTCGCAGAATAAAACTGTAGTATTGGGCCTGGATGCACCTGGCATTGGCAGCAGGGCACTTCCACAGCTGGTGAGTGTTCAGAAGAGCTTGCTGTTCATCTCTGACACTTTGGTTTCACTTCTCTGCCATGCAGCTCGGCATGAGCAGCTGAGCAGTGCAGTAGCTCTCTACTCTGTATCTTCCCTTGCTCTCACTGAAAAGGCACTGCAGCAGCCTTTTCTGACCCAAACCACAAAATGTTTGTGAGGAACAAGGATTTATCTGCTCTATTGCAGCCAGTGACTCTGCAGGAATAGCAGAGCTGTGGCATGAAGGCAGGTTACATGCTGCCCAGAAGCCTGGTCCCAGCTCCTCTAAACCAGGCAAGGTATTCCTGTTTAGTAGCAAAGGCGAACTGGGGAGTCACCCTGTGAGTGAGTGGTCCTCTCTTTCCCCATCCAAAGAGCTTGTAAGAAGATGTGATAAAGAACTGTTTTGTTGGGTTTGGTTTTTTTTTTTTTTTATGAGAGGGAGCTATTTAATGCACCATCAACTACTATGAGAAAATCAACTTATGAGAAATATTACAGCGGAGAATTTACTGCCCTGTGATCTGTAGTTTGGAAATTCCTGGTGCTTACAGGGCAGCTACCATTTTGCAAGACAGAAACAAGTCCTTGGATTTTATATATGTTTGTGCTATTTTTGTAGGAATACTTTATTTCTGTGTTTTTTTCAGATGTTTTTCTTTAATACAAAATAAAGTGACTTTGTTTAAAAGGCTACAGTCAACCAAAACTTGGTCGTGCACAACCTGCTATGCCAAGATCCTTCTTCTGTTTGGTTGTAAGGCACTTCTGTAATAAATTACATCACTATATTTCCTTCCTTAATTTTGTATTTGTGTTAAATCCAGCTGTAATTTTCAGTTTATTCTGGGCCCAGAGCAAGACTTTAGGACTCAACTGATTAAATGATAGTTTTAAAAGGCAGTTCAGATTTGGGAAGGGACATGTTGTGCTCCCTTATAGTATCTAACTCCATTCTGAGTTACCCAGATCCATAACCTCCATTTTCATCAGAGCTGCCTTGTGCAATGGAGCAGGAGTGTGGTGTTAATGCTACTCACCGTCCTTGAGACAAGTGACATGTGTGTACGTGTCCTGTGGGGAAACTTCAGACAATACTCCTGGGCCAGGTTGCTTGGACCAGATGTCTTGTTTAGGTGATCTAAGCTGTTTGTCTCAGCACCATGAAGTGATGCTGCTTTGCAGGCAGGTACCAGAAACTATCAAGTTGTTATTACACCAGTGGAATTTTGATTTGAAGGTGACAGAGACACTCCAAATGCTGTAATACTTAGGCAATGGCCAATGATTACAATTTGCTGTTGCTCAAGAAGCTTCCTTATTCAGTAATAGTGATGTACCCAGCACTGCAGCTGGAGATGGGGTCTGTGGGGGTTGATTGCTGCAGACACAGAAAAGAACGCAGACATCACTTCTTATACCCTCCAGCATTACAAGGCTGTAATTAAATCCCTTTTTCTGACAAAGTCTGTATAAGCCCAAGGGATGAGCTGGCACTTGAAGCCTGCTGGGAGTTTGCATCAGTACACAGAACAAAAGGGGAGATGTTTCCCCACCATTTTATTGTCTGCTTATTGAACGTATCTTTAGCTCAGCTGGGTACTTCCCGGCACACAGGCTTAAAATGGAGCCTGCACTTTTTTTTGCTTCATCTCTTCAGGGGCAAATATACTGAGCCATTGATTAGGTTATTTTGGGATCATGGCATGGTACAATTGCTTGCTGTTATCCTGGCAGTCATTTCTCATGAGCCTGTTATGCACGTTTTATAAGGCTCTACAAAAAGCAGAGCTCCCCGAGAACGTTTTACATAGCACGTTTCTGATGTGCCTTTGTGTGCAAGTTGTTTGTATCTCAGTAGCAGCCAAAGAGCCATTCAGATGTGTTGGTTGCTATAGTAATTACTTTCCTTGGGAACTAAAATAATAGCTTACAGCTCCTGCAGCTCGCTGTTGTGTAGGCTGCCTTGAACCAGAGACAGTTCCATTTTGTTTTGGAGGGGGCTGGGGACTATAATGTATGCCAAGAGACAGACTTTCCTCTTTCCTTTCTATGCTTGTGCAGCTAATTTTGAATTTAACCTTTGTAGAGGATGTGCTACAGGTCTAAAGGTTCAAAAATAAAAGCAGCTTATGAAACAGTAGGACAGCTTTGCAGCTGCGGTTTCTGATGGAGCGAAGACACGGATTTGCTTTCCATTTCTGTTACTGAAAGCTGGTAGGAGAGGGACTGAGGCTCATGCTGAGACTGATCTGCAGTGCTGAGGACCCTACAGAACAGTGGGTGCAGGGCTCAGAGGAGTTTCAAAAATGCTTAAGCAAATCAAGCAGGAACATGACAAGAAGGACAGCTCTGCTTCAATCAGTATTTTTTTCCCTGGTGAAGCAACTACTGTAAGGACCAACATCTCTGGAGAGGGCTCTGCATTGTCATGGAGGAGGCACTGAACAGGAAGGCCTGTCAGTTGCTTTGGGCTACTGGACTGACAAAACTGCAGCTCACAGCCAGACGGGCTGGCGTGGCATGGCATTTCTGGATCTGCCAAGGAAGCAGAAGAAGAAAGGCAAGGGCAAGTGGCACAAGAACTTATAAGCCTGATTATCCTTCTGCATCACGAAGCAGCTGTAGGTCGACTGCAGACCACACTCATGACTCAAAGGGGTTGACCTACATAAGGGTCCCAGCACCAGGAACAAGTATCAACTTGGTTTTGCATTCAGAGGACACCGAAAGGGGAGGAGGATATTAAAAAAGGGTTTGGGGTGGGGGAGGAGATAGGATGAAAGGACTGAGAAAACAAATAGGGAAAGCATTTTGCCTCATGGTGCTGTCCTAGAAAATTTGCTCTCAGATTTATACATGGCTGCACTGGCAGCTGGCAGGGAGATGCCAAAGGGAGATTAGAGCATCACCTTCTAAAGGCTGCGAATGCACAGCAGTTCCTGTTTGAGCAACAGCAACAAACTGAGTTGAAGAGAAGGAGGGTGTTTGTGGAAACCACAGGGCAAAACTGGGCCCTCGTGTGTGATGGGGATGTGCTTGGCTTGCAGGCAGCAGGTGATAAGAACTTACTTCACCCACGTAGATGTGCAGATCCATTCCCCTGCTCCCCAATTTACGTAGTAGCATACACACAGGTTTTGTGTCTACACAGCTTTGCTGCTGAAGTACAGTGCTTTACCAACAGAGCTAAAGCAGTAGGGAGTTGTATGAGCATCCCCGTTCTCCCCAGGCAGTTCTGGATAAAGCACCCTTTGGCCTGCCCATGTTTCTATAGGAGGCAACAACAACAACACTGGTACAACTACAGCTAGGTGACTTTTTTAATGGAGGGATAGCCCTGGAAAGCCAAGGGTGATGCTGTTGCTGCAGTAAGTGGCAGTCCAGGACTGCTCTGATGCCCCAGAGCCCGTGGAGGCAGAGAGAGTCTGTGGATGCTGGGCATGGGGGGCTCAGCCTGCCTTGCCTGTCTGTCCCTCCAGCCTGAGACAGGCTTGTTGTACCCTGCCCTCAGGTGACACCAGGCTGGTTGGAATTCAAGAGGATGTGGTTTTGGTGTTCCCAAGCCCTCTTCCTCTCACAGTGTGGATGTAGCCAAGATTACTTGGGTAGCATCTCTAAGGACAGTCCTTAAAGATCACGGAAATCCCAGATAAGACAGGATGATAGACTTTTTCCAGGAAATCCCTGGAAAAAAAAGATACAGGAAATCTGGAAGTGCTTCATTGCAAGGACTCATGGCTCTCCATTGTATTTTTAAATTTCTTTTTATGATTACAGAGCCAAACCTTTAACTCACAACTGTCCCATTGTGCAGGCTTCAACTTTGAGGACATGTCAAGTGTCTGTTCTGTATTAAACTTGTTGTGATTTTTCTTTTTTTTTTTTTTTTTAATCTGGGAATTTCCTAAGGCCATAGCCCTTGGGCTAAGTTTTCTGCTTTTGTATCAGAAAATTTGGCTGCATTTTTAGTCCTGGTGGATTGCGGCATACCAAAAACCTAAAATTGTCCCTGAAGCACAGCAGTAGAAACAATATTTAAGACACAAAATCCTAAATGCAGAGGGGGAAAAAAAAGTATTCATGTGTCAAGATACTCTGAGAACCAAAAAAGTAAATCAAAGGTATGTGAAGATAAAATTTCACAATCAGTCCCATGTATTACTTAATTCCATAGAATATCATCTAGCTGTATTCATGGTGGCCAACACCTGCAGTTTTAGCAGAGTAACAAAATTTGTTTCTTTAACCCCAGTGGAGTCGGACATAGGAGAATCTTGGCTTTCCTTACACAGGAAATCTGCAGTTGTTATAGGGACTTTAAATCATAATTAAAAACATGATCCAAGGATGAGATACAGTCTCAAGTTACCACAAGGTGAGCAAAAGAGTTCGGATGGATTTAACCACAAAAATGTGACTTCGGATTTTAAGCCATGGTTTAGGTGGGGAGCAGGGGTAATTCATGACTTTTGATTTCTAAGATTGGCAGTACTGGTCTAAAGAATGATTAATGAGAGTATTTCTGGACCAATGGATTTTTCTTTGTGTTACTTTGGGAGTCAATTTTGTTATTAATTATTTTATATCTGACATTTGCAATGACTCAGAACCTGCACTTTAGGAATCCTTGTTATATTAAAAGCAAAAACTGCAGCTATGTTAAAAAGTCGGGGAGGCTGCAAAAACCTTTCTGTGCTGGAGAAATAGTTTGTGTTAGGTAAGTATTCGTGCTGGCATAATAATGATTTCTTCTCAGCAGCAACTCTTCTCCCGGAAAGACATCATAAGATGAAAAAAATCTCCAAAGTTTGCTCTCACATGTCATTAAAATCACTTATCTCACATCACTGTATGATAGGTAGACTGTCTAAAAGTGTGGCAACAGCTGGACAATGCATGAATACTCCTGTGGAGTGTGAAAGGCTGAAGTGTGTCACGGAATAAAGAGTGTCAGTGGCACCCTAAGGACATGCTTCATCAAGTGCAACTTCCTAGTCAAGTCACTGGAGCTCTAAAGGGGTAGCTCCATAGACCTTATCTGTATAAACAGCATTTCCTCAGGCAGGGAGGTTGTGCCAGACAAATGAATAGTCATGGAGTAGCTCAGGTGGTGATAACTATTGCAGTGGCATAAGAGATGGCTGACTGCACATAGATACTACCACGCATGGACTGAGCCTGATTCCTCTACCCCCACACGGTGTTGTCATCTATGCTGCCAGCAGCAGCCATGTCACTGTCACAGGTTTAGATGCTGTCAGATAGGGCAAAGTGAAAGTGGGAATTATTTAATTTAATTTTATTTTATTTTGATTTTCCTTCTTGTGAAGCAACACTTGGTGAACTCACCCTCTTTGTCAAAGTCAAAATCCCTGTGCTAGTGTCATGCTTGGGGAGTCCAGGAAGGTGGCAAAAGTAATGCTGTAGGGAAATCACAAGGGATTTACATCAAGGTCATTGCAGGTAACTAGGTGAAATGGTACAAAATGTTTTTTACGGCTTTAGCCAGCAGAACCTTCCTTGGAATAGGCGAAAATAAGAGTAGGCAACATTTTAATGATAATCAATAGAACTAATCCTGATGTACCCCATACAGCACAAGGACATTACTAAGCAGAATTGCTTTGTTCTTACGAAGTATCTGTGCTGTATAATGTGCATTAAACCACTCTGGAAGCCCAAGCAAAGACATAGACATATATAAGAGGTTGGTTTCTGCTTTGGGGTTGTAGCATCCTCTGCCCGCACGAGGATGGGGAAACATCTGTTCTGCACCCAGTCTCACCCTGTAGACATTTTTTCTTACCAGTCAGATCAGTTTGCGTTCCTGCCACAGCAAGCAAAGCAGTCCAGTGGTGCTGCACCATCATGAATGGAAAGAGACAAAGGAGATCAAGGTTAGAAATAGAATATAATAACTCATAGGAAAGCACTTGGCTCTCAGATATTCTCTCACTTAGATACTGAACCTTATGCTCCAGTTAAGTTTTCACCATCAAAGAGCAAAATGCAAACCACAGAACTTCAATTAAACTACTATATTAGCAAATCATATCCTTTCTGGTAGCTCGGGTAGCTCTTCTTCATAGGTGCTTACCAGGTGGTTATTCTGAGAAGCAGCCCCTGCTTCACAGATTGAGCACTGATCATTTCTAGGAACTGCTGCCTAATATAAATCCAGAATTGTGAGCCATTCCTTCTTCGGGGATGCAACACTCAGGAACAAGAAAATGCATCCAAGATCTCTGCTTTTAAAACGGAGCAGCTATTTTAAGACAGTGAGGACAGTTCTGATATCTGGATACAACTTTCCCCACAGATGGCAGTTCAGGTTGTAAGCAAAGGTCAGACCTGGCTGAGGGCACGATTTGTGTCCACAGAACAGGAAAGCTTTTGACCTCCTCAGCAGGACAGGCTGCCCCAGGATTGGAGCATTACACTGACAGGTAGCCAGGGCCTCTTACCTTTGCAGCCATGTTGGTCAACCCTCTTTTCTCTCCACACACCCCGATGTCCTGCTTGCTCCTCATGATTCTGTGTCCGTATTTCCTGAGCCAGGCAGGACAAGGTTTCTTTCAGAGCACTTGACTATGCACAGGGCACAGCCAATGTGCGTAGCACATCCATGTCTCCTGGACATGCCAACAAGCAACCTGCCAGCAAAAGAAGAAATTTTGGAACGGCAGATTTAATGCTACAGCCACAAAGAAGCAAAGCCATCCCTGGATGGGGATGTGAAAATGCTGTTACAGTGTCTTAGCAAATGATGTCTACTATTTATGCAGAAAAGAGTGATCTGAATCAGAGAGGAAGTACTGGCTAGACAGATATGTTACAATGTCCACCCAATGCTGGTAACCAAACAAACCATATAGGTAAAAACCCATCACCCACATAGGGGCCCCATACCTGGGGAAGAGCTGTGACATTGGGACTTTTATCTTTGCTGAGACTGAACCGGTGCAAACAAGTGTAGTGGCTCTTGTCTGCTGGTGTATCTCTGCTGTATTCAAGTCTGAAAAATCCCACACCTGTCAGGCTGCCTTTTTATCCTTTTAACAGAGGGTAATCACACATTCTGTGTATAACAAAGAAGAAAGTGTGCAAAATAAAAAACATACATAATGGAAAATGCCAAGATGAAAGTTTCAAATGCAAGCTGATTTTGTCCCTTCATGCCTAACTTTCAGTGAAAAGTACTTTTATTTTACAGCCATTGATTCATTTGCTCATGGGGCCTCAGTCTCACTTGGTGTGCTGAGCAGGCTGTGCCCAGGTAACTCAGTTTTTGCTTTCCTCCCACTCAGACAGGGAGCCCAGAGCTCCTCAGCTCTTCCGCTGGTAAAGCTGACTTGTTTTCTTCTGAGTATTTTTCACTGCTGCAGGAAAGTGCATCACTGCCATGTGAGTGAGCAGCTGCTGCAGTCTGCTGCAGGGGTAGAAGACTGATATGTAGACAGATTTTGGCCAGGTGTGTTCTGGCCATACACTTTTCAAGGGATCATTTGAAATACTTAAGGCCTGATTTCAATGAAAATGCAATTTTATCTTGCACTCAGTTCCAAAAACCAATTCTGAGGTTGCCAGCTCACAAGTAAGAAAATGAGCTAAAACCAGTGACTGATGGTAAGCAACTGGTTTAAGTAACTTGCCTATATTACATTGATGAGAAATAAAGCAGTGTCATCACTTTTAAGCTCCTTGTGTATGTGTGCATCTGTATGCACACTGATTCTGTATACAGACAGAAACATAGTGGTAATGAACAAAAACATTTGAAAACTTTGTGTCAGGTGATCCAAAAGAAAACGTGAGATCTGCTTTTGTGATTTTATGGACTATGTACTTGAACTGACTACTGTTGGGTTGCCCCTGGAATGGAAGCATTTAAAAATCATGCTCTTCAGGTGCAATCAAAGGAATTATTTTTTTTTTTTTTTCCAGAAGTACTCGATAGACAGAGATAAACTTCTCTAAGTTTACTTAGAGAATTAAAACTTGGAGTTATTTGGAGTCTGATGCCTTAAGAAACAATAAATATCCCAGTATTTCTGATCCTTTTGGAAGTGCTGGCAATAGTGCAAGGTTTGGTGATTCTGCCATGTAAGGCAATGTAAGTCCTTACTGGTCAGTGGATCTGACCTCTACCACAGCTGTTTATCGACACAAGCACACACCAATTTAGGTATTCAAGCCAGTGTCAAATATGCTGAGCAGTCACGGTTTCTACTAACAACAACTAGTGTATCACATGCTTAGAACTACCAAGTTTTGGCTTCAGAAGCCTTACAATGAGTACCCAGACACAGGGGTCTCTAGGCTCCTGGTGGATTGAAAAGAGTTGCAAGGAGAAGCACGAGCTGTCCAGCCCAGAGGAGAGCATGGATAAATTAGAAAGAAAATAATAAAATAATTAAAACGGAGAAGAAATTCTCAGTTTGTTTTGTCCAGGTATATTGGAGTTTTCACCATCCCTCTGCAACTGAGGTAGAGGCAACTTCCAACAGGACGGTGGTCAGAGCACTCATTTCTTAAACTGCTGAGACTAAATTCCCAAGAAGGAACAAAAACCCTGCAAGTGTAATGCTTTAGCATTGTAAGACACATTCCTCGCTACAGCGAGCTAATAGCCTAATGTAATATAAATTACAGTAAAGGATGTAAGAAAGGCAGGGCACAAAAGGAAGAGGAGTGAAAATTGTACCGGTAACGACATGTAATTCCAAACTATGAGCGTAATTATGCGATTTAAATTTCTGCAGGGTTTGGGGATTTTTCCTCATATCATTGTTCTGCTCTTTCTGTAATTATGTGGTTATACTTGATTGCACAGTGGTAAGCAAATAACACTAATTGCTGTTCTTATTGGAGGGTAGCGAACTGAAACCATGACTTCTGTTTATCACCTCCAGGTAATAAAAATTGTATGAAAAGAACTCTTTCAGGCAGCATTAGCATCTTTCTTCTCTCTCTCTCTCTCTCTCTCTCTCGCTTATAGAAAAGCAGCAGGTCTGACAGTGAAATCTGTCTGCCGAGTCAGGTGCTCAGTTACAAACTTACATAACTGGGGCGTATTTCCATATTCCCTCCCTCCTTTCCTATGCTTGAGGCACAGGCAGAAGGAAGGACTGCTCCAAGGATGCTCACAGTAGTGAGTGAGAAAGCCCCAGTGTCACAAGTTAAATATGTAAAATATCTTAACATCTCCACAGTGGAAAAATTAAATACTGTACTAAGTCAGCAAAGCAGGGTCTGCTCCCCAGTGGCACTGGAACCCATATGCTGCACAGAAGCATCCTGAAACTCTGCTGTTTCTTGGAACACTAAGTAAATAAGAATTTGGTTAAACAGTACGTCACAGGATCACACAGGATGGTTTTGGATTGGAAGAGACCTTAAAGATCATCTTGTTCCAAACCTTTATGGAACAAGACAAACATGGCAGGGTCTGGTGTCATTTCCCCATTTTCAGAAAAGTACTTCTAAGTACATGGAGGAAACTATTAAAGAAAATCTAATTATTGCAGCATTTCAATGCCATTTTCTGACTCTGGTACATCCTGTGATTTCTCAGGCTGTTACTTTTTGCAATGTTATGGTGTAAACGTCTGCTAAAATCCCATAGCTCTACCATATAAAACTAATTCACTAGAAACTTCACCTTGCAAGTAAGCAGAAATATCAGTAGTGTATTTGGAAAGAAGTGCTTTATGCTCATAGATGGCACGTTCCTCATTGACTGTTTCAACCTACAACAGCCGTAAGCACAGCTTCAGCCCTGTGGACTGTATGCTCTCAAAGTTGCAATGTTCTTTGTTAAAAAATAGGTACAAGAATAAGAAATACTGAAAGAAAAACATAAACTAGGAAACAAAGACCAAAGAGAAAACGAGAAGGTGAGAAACACAGCAAGTTGAGTTAAATCAAGTGTATGTGCTTGTAGATAAGATGATTAGATGAGCTGAGAGATGCAGATTCACATCATGCCAGGCAGAAGGGGAAGCTGAACCTCCTCCTACTTCTTGGAGGAGTGCCTTTACTACTGGATTTCAGGATAACAGAAAATGTGTAAACAACACACTATCTGCTTTCTTTTCTAGCTTTCAAAGCCTACAAGTACCATTTCAGATTAAATAATGTTTTATTTGATAGGTGTGAGGTTTGGGGATTTTCCCCACACACACCTCAAAAGAAGAAAATAATAGCATTTACTTTGGTTGTCTTCTGAATCATTTCCCTCCCTCCAATTTGGCTGCTGAACTGAAAAAGCAATCATATATCCATTCTCCAGTGATCTACTTCCAGCAAGGCTCCACTTCACATCCATCTTGGTTTGGCAGCCACAGATGCAGAAACTAATTCAGCTAGAAAGTCCTGTAAGCCATTTTAACACTGGGAGTCTTCTCCCCATGCCTCCATTCACAAGGAAGGCTTCTGCTGAACAAACTGGCAAGACACAGATTGGATAGGTGGTCTGGTCTGCAAGACAGTTAGAAAACTGGCTAACAGGCTGCACTCAGAGGACGGTGATTAACGTTTTTAACTTGGTTTGGCAGCCTGTCACAAGTGCCCCTTCCCCCCAGGACTAACACTGGGCTCCATCCTGTCCATCTTCACAATGATTTGGACGATGGGGGTTGAAAGCACCTTCATCAAGTTTACTGATGGCACTAAACTGGCTGGTGAGGACAACCTGCCCTATGAGGAAAGACAGAAGGAGTTAGGTCTCATCTTCCTGGAGGAGAGGAGGCTTGGGGGCAGGGGGCTAATCTCAATATACCTCAATATATCTCAGCCTCTCTTCACAAAGAGCCACGTGGAGGAGACAAGGAACAACATGAATTTTTTTACAGTGAGAACAACCAGTGACTGGAACCCAGGGATGTGACGGTAGAGTCCCTGTCATGGGATGTTTCCATGCTGCTACTGGACAGAGTGCTAGATAATCTCATCTAGGCTCCCTCCCACAAAAGTTGGACCAGCTCCCTTCCAGCCTGGGCTGCTGGATGGTTGGATGGCACACAGGCAGAGAACAGGCTCCCAGAGCCGCCTTCGGCAACATCGTCCTGAAGAAGGAACCTGAGCAGACCCACCTTTTGCCAGCACACAGCCCTGCGTGCAGCACAGCGCGAGGTGTGCGGGCAGGTCTAATGCTCACCGGGATCGCAGGGATCGCACAAAGTGCGCTGCTGTTTCGCACCGATGGACACCGGACCCCATCGGCCCACTTGAACTTCTTGCCAGGGGCCGAGGGCCAGCTGTGGGTGCTCAGGAGCGGCCACACGGCTCCCCGAAGCCTCCGTGACCTTGCCAACTCGCGGCTGCCGTGCCCCTCGAAGCCGGGACACACCGGTCGCGCCGGGGGCCCGCGTTCCCCGATGCCAAATCAGCTCGGCGGCTCTGGAAAGCAGACAAAGGCGGCGAGGCCTGCAAGAGGAGGCGGTGGGTAAAGGAAAGGGCCGCCGGTCCGGGGGCGCTGTGCAGGCCCTCGGGGCCCCTCAGCCCGTCCCCGCTTGCCGCTGCCTTCCCCCGCCCGACCCTGAGGCTCCGCGGGAGGCGGGGCCGGGGCCGCCTCACAGCGCTGACGGGCGCGCTCCCTGTCCAATCGCCACGGCGCTGACTCCTGATGGACACCCGCACTGACCTATCGCCGTGGCGCGCTCGCTCCCTCCCCGGCTGGGAGCCAATCGCGACACCGGTGGCGGGGGGGGTGGGGCCCAGCGCGGGGCGGGCCGTGTGCGGGGCTGGGGCGCAGAGCATCGCTCGGGGTCGGCGGTGCCGCCGGCTCTGTCCCTGCTCCCGCGTCTCCCGCACCGCCCGCCGCCCCTTCCCGCCCCTTCCCTTCCCTCCCCTCCCGCGGCCATGTCGTCTCCGTCGTCCGGGGAGCGGTACGAGGAGGAAGAGGAGGAGGAGGAGGACGGCGCCTACGAGAGCCAGGCCAAGCGGCTGAAGCCCAGCGCCGCCGCCGAGGAGGGCGAGATCGAATACAGTGGCGCGGAGGAGAGCGAGGGCCGGCGGGACAAGCCCCCCGCGCCGCGGGGCGGCGGCGGCTTCTCGGGCGGGGTGAGGAGGGACGCGGAGCCGGCGGGCGGGGGGCGTCTCCCCTCAGGATGCGGGCGGGGGGAGGGGGCCCGTCCCGCCCCTCCCGCGGGCGAGGCCGCGCCCGCCCCCGGTGCTGCTGCCCCGGCGGGGGGGCCCTGCCCGCGAGGGGGGCCAGGGGGCTTCGCGAGGCCTTCCTGGGGTCGTGGCCAAGCAGGATATGGAGGGGCTCCGGGCCGGGAATGGCGGGGGGTGTCGGGATGGGTCCTCTGCTCCGCAGACGTGCGCTTGTTCCTCTCTCGAGCTGCCCGCGTGAAGGGGCTGAGCCTGCGGATGGATGGATGCATGGATAGATGGATGGATGGATGTGAAGGATTTGGGGTTTGAGGCTAACGGATTGCCGGTGTTCCCGTGGGCAGCTGGGCTGCCTTTTGGGGGATATCGCCATTGCAAATTTTGTGCCTGCCCTGTTGCTGAGCGTAACTATAGAAACACGGGGGGGTGTGTTGAAACCGAGGCAGAGGGTACCTTTCATCTTTCTGCTTTACCTTTGTGTCTGTCAGCTTACGGTGATAAGGCTGATCATAAACGATTGCCTCCTTTTTAAATTAATTTGTATTTCTACTTTCTTCCTCCCCCACGAGCGCTGCTATAAGCATGCTGGTTCACTGTATGTTGTTTTTTGCGACGAACCTTTTCTTCTTCATGAATATGCGTTGAAGTATCAAGATAGTCCTCGACCCATAAATTTGAGCAACAACACTTCTGTGTCTGCTGTTTGATTCCTGAACTAACTGTCCATCTGATAGTGACCATTTTTCTTCTTGATGACTCTTTCTGTTTCTTACTTGAACAAACTAGATCAAGAAAACATCAGTTTAACAGCAAACCTCGACATTTAGAATACTCGTTTTGTGGTTTGTTAAAATGTACTTGCTTAGTGCTGGGATAAGTTAGAGAGAGCATTTGCTGTTACCATTTCTCCATCAGTTAAATCTTTTGATGGAGAGGGTACCTGCTCAATTTGGCGTCGTGGTTTAACCCTCACCTACAACCAAGCACCACACAGCCACTTACTCCCTCCCCCCTGGTCTGATGGGGGAGGGAATCAGAAAGGCACAAGTGAGAAAACTCAGAATGTCCCCTCTTCCTTCTTCTTCCCTCACTTTATATGCTGATCATGATATCATACAGTCTGGGATATCCCTTAGGTCAACTGAGGTCACCTCTCTCGGCTGTGCTCACTGGTGGAGCTGTAGGAGTAGCAGAGAAAGCCTTGATTCTGTGGAGTGCTCACTGCTCAGCTGTAAGGAAAACACGTCTGTATTTAATTGAAGCTGTTTCCAGCACAAATCCAAAATATAGCTCATACTACTGTGGAGAAAATTAACTTTGCCCCAGCCAAAACTAGCACATTATTACAAAAGTTCCCTGATAAACTGCAACAAAATACATCTCTGGAAAGAACTATTTTAATTCTCCAGTTTCTTGTGACACAGCATCATCTCTGTTGCAGTCAAGACTTAGCAATGTGCTCTGTCTTAAAGGCCAGTTCTGAATGAAATCCAAATACTTGCTTAAGCTATCTTGAAATTTTGTTGTGTAGGAGACCTGGACATCCTGCAGTGAGTGTTTCAAATAGCAACAAGATTCTGCTCTTGCCTTTCCTCTTTTCTGCGTTACTTTATGAAATCAACTAGTTCTTACCTTTCTCTTTTTCCTTCTTTCTGGGTTCTGGCTCGGAGTGTCTTCATGATGTACCAGTATCTCAGTTTATCTGAGTTAAAGTGCAGTAATGCTGCCCTGCCCCTTTAGGTAATGAGAGTATGGAGTGTATAACTTTACATTTAGGTTCTCAAGAATGGTATATGCTGAGTCTTGTGAGTGAAGAAACTGAAGCAAATGTGTAGGAGGTCAGAAACGTGAGAGTTTTTAGGCAGCTCATTATGTCAGTTGTAGTGTACCTCAAGGAGGTACATGCTCATTGAGAATTTATTAGCAAAGCTGTGTTCCCAGATTCACTATTGGAGTTGATAGTAGAGATCAAACTGTTTTTTTAAAAATAAGTATAACATCAAGTGGATATGTGAAAAATGAATGGCTGAGTGCTTTTGTTCATAATTTTTTGTGAAGGATTTAATAGCAAAATGCTAGCATCTATTAAGTAGAGTAGGTTAATATGAATTTTTTTTTTCTCTAATAGATACAAAACTGTGCAGGAAACTTACATATTCTGTGACATATCTTATTAATTTTTCTGCAGGGAAATGTTCTCAGCTTATAAGAGTTGTATCTGGTTCAGATATACAAGATGAAGGTAGGCTGAGAGGAAGGAAGAAGTGGAAGTATCCCGGATTGCTCAGAAGAGAGCAGAAAAAGAATAAGTAGGAGGAACTGTAGAGAATGGGGAACTAGGAGGAGAAATGGAAAAATGGATGACCAGGGTAAAAAGAGTGGTAGGAGTCTGGTAGCCTCACTGTTTGATTATTTTTTTAAATTTTCCCCTGACATATGCCCTGGAATATCAGTGAACTATACACTCTTATGGATTATATGCACCTGTTGTATAAAAGCTCTTTTGTGGTAGGACCCTGCTAAGAGGGTTGGTGGGGTCTCCTTCCTGGGCTGTATTTATTGTTGTGGCAGTTTCCTGTTCTGGGGTTGTTTCCTTTGGCTGAATAAGACTTTCATGTGGACACTTCTCATAACCCAGATGTGTACCCTCTTCTTTGTGTCTCATCTCCAGGCTGAGTAGCATGGAGAGCCAGGAACAGACTAGAATGTTGACCAGGGAAAGAGCAGGATGTGCTCTTGCAGAAATACTCGGTGAGGAAGAGTATGATTTGGAAGAAGGACTTTATAGAGGCAGTGTTGAATGGTAGTGAGGCTTTGGCAGAGGAATCAGAATTGCAGTGTAGCAGAGCGTCAGGACACTGGGAAAATGTGGGCTGAGAGCTGTATTTAAGGGAGTTAAGGGGACCTTTTAGCTCCATCCCCTCTCCTTCCCTGAAATTTCAGTTTTATTGATGAATGTTTTATTTATACAACCTGTAGCATCCCCTTTGTTGCTGTCTCTGACATACCTATTTGTAAACGTTTCTGTGAAGTAGGGAAGATCTGTTATCCCTGTTTCTACAGCTGGGGAAGTTAGATGTGGTGTCTAAATGCACAAACATAACTGTGAGCTACCGCAAGGTAAGGTAGGGACGTAAACGTGCAGCTTCTCATCCGCTCTGTTGAAACTTCCTGGGCAGTGTTCTTTCTTGGTGGTAAGTGGAAGGCAGCTCTCTTTGCAACTCAGTCGCTTGGTGTCTGTCACAGGCAGTGTGGTAACAGCAGCTGGATGCAATGAATTCAGATCTTGACCTATTTTCCAGTGACTTGTTCAAGTATCCATTTCTTAAATGAAGTACATCCTAGAAATTGGTTTTGGAGTAAGTAATCTTCCCTCCCTAGTCATCTCTCTCAAAAAAAGTAACCATTGCCTTCAGGCTAGTTCTTCTTCCAGTATCTCAGGTTGAATCTTCTGATGACGCTGTGTTGTGTGGCACTTTTTTTTTAGGATGGTGTTTGCTTGGCTTTTGTTTCTGTTTTTTGTTGTTGTTGTTGTTTGGTTTTTTGTTTGTTTCTGTTTGGTTGGGTTTTGGTTTGGTTGTTTTTTGTTTGTTTGTTTGGTGTTTTTTTTTTTTTTTTTGGTTTATTTTTTTTAAGGATGTTCAGATTGTGCTGAGCGGAGAAGAAAATATAATAGACTATTTCATTTGGAAGGGACTTGCATCAGTCATCTAGTCCAACTCCCTGAGCACTTCAGGGCAAATTCAGAATTGGCATAGAGCTGGTCTTCTGTTCTGTAGGAGTTGAAATCATTGAAAGGATAGAATGTTAGGAAGAGGTATGCATTAAACAAGAGAAATTATACCCAGACTCCTCATCCAAAATGAAACTAAACTATCAGGTAGCCTTCCAGAGTATGGGGTCATCAGACCACTCCCTGTGGGCAGTGCTGAGATTACTGGGAATTGTGTTGGATATGTCCTCTTTGCCTTTTCAGTGCGATAATTTTAGCTACCCGTGTCATTCTGCTAGGTAGTTGGATGCAGATCAGTCCATAATTAGGCATTAATGAAGTTTTGAGCACTTACATACTTACTGAGCAACCTTTTAGGGCTTCCCCCCTAGGCCTCCAGTTCTGTCGTATTTATAAAAGAAATTTCAGAGCAATTAAGAGGAATGCAGAGAGAGGAAAAAAGTTGAGAGTGAATAAGATAATCTAAATGGAGAGAAATTAAATAACAATATATTTAGGTACCTGGGGGAGAGAATATGAGAGAGGAGTGCCATCCTTGTGCAGTAAGGAAAAAAAGAGAGATGGAGGAGGTAAGCAGTGGAAAGGTAAAGAAGTGGTGCTCAAGAAAACATATTACAAATTAGTAGGACTTATGTGAGTATACTGACTGGAAGGTGTTTGGAGAAAGGACAAAGGACACATTTTTGTGCAAACAGTTGGTGAAAAAATTCCAATCTAGAATTGGTGAGCAAGAGAGACATCATCCTAGAGCCCACAATGACTTTCTTCTTTTTTGGAATGGCAGATCATAATTAGTTGTCAAGAAAACATTGATATATTTCAAATGTTGTCTAGAGATATGTAGGTCACGAAAAAATGGATGTTAAAATGTCACCGCCGTTCTTTGAAGCTGCTTCTGTTACAGTCTTACCGTTGTGAAGTCACTTGTCTGTACTTCATCTGCTTGGTTATGTCAGTGCTTCCCTTCGTGCCTCAGCTCTGTTTCAATGTTAAGCACTTTTATGCTCTTGGCTTCCTTCTTGAGGGAGACCTTTTCTATCCTTGTTGCTGGCCTTGAGCACACAGAAAGGAAGTCTGTTTCCGTTACCTATTTAAATAATTGCATTTTCTGTCCAGCTGATGATCTTCAAGAAATCGTTATTGAGCATTCAAAGCCCTCTAAGCTATGTATATATATATATATAAATGGTGCAGCAATAACATCAGCTACTCTGTTCTCCTGGATTTGGGGGAGTGCAAGGGTCGTGGTGGAGTTTTGCATGGGGCTTTTGTGCCACTGTGGGAGTTGAGTGACTGAAAGACTCCTTTGTAGGCAGAGAAATACTGGTGGTGTTTTAGTCTGCACAGGAGCAGATGCTTTGATGTGACCTTTCCCTGTGTGCCAGCTTGTGTAGTTTTCAGGGTGCAGTGACTGTGAGACCTTGGTCGAAATCCTGTATTTTTCATCTCTGGGAAGCAATTACAGCAGCAGTTGGATGAGCTGTGTACATTCTGACCTCAGCTGTAGATGTACTTTACACTTTGCAGACGTTTGATTTTTTTCATGTGGTCTAGTTGTTTTATTTCTCCTTCTAAGGAAATCAAGGATCATTTTAGATTTGCTTGATACTGCCGCTTTGTAGCTGCAAAACCTGTTTGACAATAACATGTATGTCTGCTCTTTGTGAAGACTTTTTTTCACTCAAACATATGCCTTGTGGCAAGTGTTCCTGTCTTTCAGCAGCCAGTGTGCTCTGTGAATGTTAGTTTGAGGCTTCCTGGCCCAGGACTGACTTATGCTCAGTTCTTGTGCTGCTGTTTGCTGCCGCTGGCTAGAAACTATTTTAAGTAAAGCAGAGAGGCTCTGATTTGGCCACCTCAGTGGTTTTATCTGTATAAATGAGGTTCTGAAATGCTATATAGGTAGGTCCTTAAGTTCATAGCAAGATTTTACTGTTTTGTGTTTGTTTGGTTTTTTTTTTGGGGGGGGGGATTGTTGTTGTTTGGGAGTTTTTTGTTTGTTTGTTTTTATTCCATGCTTCTTGAGCTTCTGAGCAGGTGACTGTAGTAGCAGCAGCTTTTAATTCCTGCCAAATCCCTTACTAAACCTTCAGTAAGGTATTGAGTAGCAAGTACTAAGCTGCTCCTACCTCTTTCTAGTGAGTCTTTGCTTCAGTGAGCAAATCACTGCTTATATTTATCATCTAATTAGACAGAAATATTATTGGGTGAGTTTTCTTGAATTTATTTTAAAAAACTAACAGAAAATGCATACCCCTAGCACTGATTGGGATCTTAATATAGTAGGAGTTATGCAGGGCAATGAATAATCAGTTTAATAACTTTGGATTTTTCTGTGGACTGTAAATAAAGGTACCTGCTATCTTAACACCTTAGAGCAATAGGCTTTGCAGGAAAAAGTGGTAATTATTGTTAATTTTCTTTCAAAGGTTTTCCTTAGGTGCTTCTTTCAGCTTTGAAAAGTGTGAATGTGGGTTAGGAATATATAAACTGAAAATAAAACCTCTCTGTAGTTCTGTTCCTTATGCAGTTGTCTAAGCATTTGCAGTTCAAAGTATTAACCTTTTATGACTACTTTGATCACTGCTGTTGCTGTACACCTGAGCTGATTGATTCAGGATATTAAGTATCTTACACAGATATCACTGGCGGTGTTTTACCAGCATTGTCAGAGTTCTTATTCAAAGAAATGTGTTGCCACTTAAAATGCTTTCACACTGCAAACAAATAAAATGTAAGCTAAGCTTAAAAAGTTACACAGCAGATTGTTCTGACATCTGAGGAAGTTTGAAGTGCTGGCTCTTGGCTCAAACAGAATGGTCAAATCCTTGATTTAGAGAAACAAATGTGTAACTTTTTAGTGAGAACTGCATATGGAACACAGGAGTTAAACACACTACTCAGTTTGTAATTATCTGGAATGTGTTTCTTTCCTTGAATCTGTTGTTCAAATGGACAGGGAAGAGAGGAATGTCTTGCAGCAATAGCAATTATTGTGTTTACTTAATTACTGGAGCTTAATGCTCCTTTGTACTCCAGATGAGAATCTCTCTGCTATACTACTGTTTATGAGAAAGTGAAAAATCAACAAGACTTGATCTGCTAGATTGAACACATTGATGTAGTTGCTAAATTTGAATACATCAACTTTACACTGCTGTTACGCATACGGAATTTGAGTGCTGGGTATTTGCAGTATATTTTAATGTGCCCTTTATTATCTTTGATCTTTTTTTATTATCTCTCATTATTAGCGTACATAATTTTTCTTTTTCTTTTTTTTTTTTTTTTTTTACCCTCTGTGTCTTAAAATATATAAGATAAATTCCAGCCTTTACTTCAGGCTTTGCATGAAAAGATGAGCTGATTTCAGCCCAAATTCTCCAGTCACACTAGCTCTGAAAAAAGTTCAAGGTGGGAATTCTGTGTGCTAATGTAAAGTGTCTGGATCTGTTAATGGTATTCAACCTTGGGGTGAAAAGAGAGAGCATTATGAGTCTTAAAAAAAACACATATGAACAGTGTTCAGAATTAGAAGAGAGTTCAGAATTATTTCAAGTATAGTCCAGAAATGGCATTTTCTTGCATTGTAGAGCACAGCTCTCCATACATTAGAAAAATAGTCCATCTTCATTCAGTTTACTGATGGCCCTTGTTTGTTCTTGCTTTTTTTGTTCCCCCAACCTGTCTAAAACAAATGCTGGCAGCAACAGACAGGAAGAGTGTCAAAATACTTTAGCTATTGGGCATGTCCTAATTTTTTTTTGTGCTCTTAATGAATAGGGTGTAAGACCTTCTGCAATTCAACCAGTGTTAAATAGGCTACTTTTTTTTTATATTAGAAAAATCTTGTGTGTGCAAACAGATTAATTAAATCTGAAAAGCTTTTTATTTTAAGTAGACTTCAGCAATGGAACTTGGCAATTTGTTTGGAAAGAAAAGTTAAATTATTTAGCACATGCTTAGACTGTGCTTTTAGATGGCTGCTTCTGGACCTAGTGTGGTGTTTACCAAATTTAATTTTAGTTAATGATAACCATATTTCTTGTTCCTTGTTGAATTTTAAAATGTCATTTCGTTGCTAGGATGCTGGGGGAAGTCATCACAAAGTCTCTGTTTCTCCCGTCGTCCATGTCCGAGGGCTGTGTGAATCAGTTGTGGAAGCAGATCTCGTGGAAGCCCTTGAAAAGTTTGGAACCATATGGTATGTCTTTGTGAGGATTTGTTTAGAAAAAAACATGTCATATGTGACCATTGCGGGGCTTGGGAATTGTTTTGAGTAAGCACAGAGGGAAACTTACTGTGACATTTCTCTCACCAGCTATGTCATGATGATGCCGTTTAAACGCCAGGCTCTGGTGGAGTTTGAAAATGTAGAAAGTGCAAAGAAGTGTGTAACATTTGCAGCAGATGAACCTGTGTATATTGCTGGGCAGCAGGCCTTCTTCAACTACTCCACAAGTAAGAGGATTACTCGGCCAGGGAACACTGATGACCCATCTGGAGGAAATAAAGTTCTCTTGTTGTCAATTCAGAATCCTCTCTACCCAATTACAGTGGTATGTTTCTTTTATTTTATGTTAATAAAATAATACAAAGCAGAGAGCAACAATCTCTGTTATATTATTTTCATTGTGTATTCTCTGTTAATTTGAGTCAGAAATTAACTTCACCAAAGCTTTATACCATCTTCACATAGGTAAACGTGAATGTTTTAAAGGGAAGGTTTTTTGAGATGATTCAGTCTTGTACAGATATTTCACAATACATTCGAAGACTTCAGAGGTCAGGATTTTGAAATGTTTTAAGTTGCTGCATGCTTCTGAAATACTTCCAAATGTGTTGCCACAACATTAAAATTGTTCTTTAGCCTTTAGGCTCTGAGTAGTGTGTGTTTAAAGAGCAAGTAATTTTTCCAGTAGGAAGGGTTATTTTATTGCAATCTTTCTTAAGTGTTTCCTTTGTGGAAACTTGAAACCTTCATCTATTGATGATCAACTCCAGTTTGATGGAAGCTTCCTCCTATTTTTATTTGGGCCAATACATTTTCCTTTTCAGTATTTCAAGTCATACCATATATACAGTTGCATCCTAATTTATTGCCACTTCTTTATGGCACACATACATGGATTTTTTAAGATACAGATTTTTTTTTTGATAGTATTTAAGAATGTATGTTGTATCATGCATTGAATGCTTATATTTTTCATGGAGATTTTATAGTATATGTTGAATGGCTCAGAAATATTTCAGGAAAAAATTAAAAATTGTGTAAGTATATGGGATGGTATGGATCAGTTGAAGTGTTTGGGTTGTGTGGAACCATGTAACTTAATGCAAGTATTAAGTTTTGTTTAATGTGCTGTATATTATGCTATCGATTGCAACTTAGTATTCTTGAAATTACCTCAAGTAGTCAGTTACATATCATGCTTTGTGCTTCAGTGTTTTGTGAATATCAATAGGTTTTTGCCTGTTGATTCATTAGTGGATGATGAATTTTCTTCTGCCCGTTTTCTTTATAGAAAAGCATGTCAAGGTATGAGTGGTTTTTCAGTGTTTAAAAACGAACCTGCTCTGAGCTGTGTCAGCAAATCCACTAAGTTAAAGTATTCTTTGCATGTGACTGTGATCAAGTTTTGGAAACTGTTTCATTCATGCGATTTAAATTTGGCTTGTGTAAGCAGCTGAGTTGAACTTAGATGCTTGAAGGCACTGGTAGCAGGAATGTGGTTCTGGGCTAGGAGACTTCATGGAAATTCATTCTGAGGATGAAGCCTTGAGCAGAGTAGCTCCTTTTTAAAAACAAACGCTGCCTCCTAACCTCTTCCTTCCCACTGCAACCAACTGTTTGCTTAGCATATACCAATGAGTGCTAGAAACAGGCAGATTTCCAGAATTACGGGCAAGCATCAGAGCTCACTGAGGACAGTGTAATCTACTAGAGTCACAGCAGCTGGGAAAGAGCAGCTCTACCTGTAACAGCTTAAGAATGTGATGAGAAAAAAACAAATTTTGGACTTGACCAATGGGCCAAAATTGTGAAAGAAAGTTGTATGCCTGAAGATTATTGTCACCTGGAGCTGGAAAGTTTCTAGGAATCTTTTCTCCCAAGCAAGAGGAAATGGAGGGCAGCTGTTTGTGCTGTAGAGCATGCATAGAAAATATACGTATAAATGATCTCATAGATCCTACTCTTTATGGGTTCAGGCTGCTTGAATCCTTTCCAAAAATGTCTGTCCATCTTCTAAAAATCTTGAGGTGACGATCTCCTCTGTTTGCTTCATTTAGCTATGCAAAACACTCAGCAGAGTGTCCAGAGCAAGGCCCCTGAGTATGGCCAATGGTTTTGGTTTGTTGTGTGTGTTGGGGGTGGTTTGTTTTTATTTAGAGATAACATATTAAAGCTTGTGGTACTTTATATGAGCCAGAAGTTACACCACTGCAGCTGCAGTCAGCAGTGATACATACTCTTTTTCTAGTTTCTTCTTGTGTTTGTGTGGGTTATGTGGGCCGTGTTTGTTTTGGTTTTAAGAAATCCAGCATGCCCCCTGCCCCTGTGCCTCCCAATTGCTCCTCTATTCTGCAAAACATAATAATAAATACTAGACCTACTTGCTTTCCCCTGTCTCCCTCGTGTCAGCCAAATAAACTTGAGGATATAGACCAAGATCCTGGAATGAGCATTTCGGAGGTATTTGGTTTAGATATAAAGAAAGGAAGGAGAAAATGGATTGTGGGTAGAGTGCTTCACCAAGGTGTAGTGTCTTTGCCTGCTAGATGTAGTTATGCAACTGGCTGTCCAGTAAAGCTTATGTGCTTTCAGCTGTTTGAATATGGTCTAATGGGTGAATTGTTTTCAGAAATCACAGTTCCTGTTTGTTTGGGTTCTCAAGCCTGAGTCCTGGGAATGGGTGTATAACCACTCTAAAATAAACTTGTTTTTGTTGGCCGGATTCATGCTGGAGACTGGTTTCTGGTACCACGATGTCTGATTTGTTGTGTGTAATCAACTGTAGTTTTGAGTTGCTCCCAGCACCACGTCCTGGGCTGGCCTGATGTGCAGTAAGGCGAGCTTTACCCCTTACTGTTTGGTTCCCCTGCAGCACTGAGGATGGTCTTGAATTTTATTGGTTCTTGTAATACAGATAAATGCTGCTGAAAGCAGAGGGTTAGCAATGCGTTTGCATGAATCCAGTCATGAATCCGCTTTCCTGTCAGAAGTTTTCTCTGCCTTAAGTGAAGAAGCATAGCACCTGGACACTTGAACTGTCTTTGATTCAGGTGAAACCGACTGAAATTCTCTTTTTGATAAGCTACCTAAGTTCACATCTTGGACTATCCCCGGTTACACTGAAAATGAACGTGAGCTCAGCTGCTAGGGTCTCATGAAATGAAATGTGCTGTAACTAGTGTCACTTTGTTTCTCTTTGCTTTGGTAGGCCTGCTGCAGTGCACGCTTCAAAGGTAGCAGAGCTTGAGACATGGATGCAATTACTGGGTCTTAATGCAGTTGGAGATACTTGTTTAAAGTCATGTTTGCATGAATACTTCATATAGAAGTTTTTTTCTTGGTTTTCTGATTTGATTGCCTGTATTGTATTAATCCATAAAAAACGGTAATTGTGAATGTAAAAATTGTATAGAGGAAAATAAGAAGTGAAAAATTAACAAGCCTTTTCTTTGCTCTTTGGCATTTAAATGCCATTGTTCTGTGGACCAAAAATGTTTGGAATTTCACATTTGACGAAAATATTTTCTTCTTCCTCCTTAGGATGTTTTGTACACAGTGTGCAACCCTGTTGGAAAGGTTCAGCGCATTGTTATATTCAAGAGAAATGGAATACAAGCCATGGTTGAATATCCTTTTTGAGTGCAATTTTTTTTTCCTGTAGGTTCTTGACTCCAGATGGGTTTTACGTGAGAATGTCAGAAAAATACCGTGTAATTTTGAGACCAAATTATTTTTTAATTCCTATCTAAGACGTGGTAATTTCTAATTTCTGTATGTCCGTAAGACAAAGTAGCACTTACACATGTCATCTTTATGGGAAAATGGCAAGGTCAATAGCCATGTTTATAGCCCCTAAGGCTAATAATTGCAGACACGAAATATGTCATAGATTTGACAACCCCTTGGACATAAAAGTTTCATGGCTTCTGCCTGTGTTGATACTGAAGAAATGGGTAAGGGATTGCAGAGATGCAATTTGACTTCAAACTCTTCTAAATTAGTTCCAGCGTGTACTGCTTGTCTTACTATTCTGATTCAGTAGAGCACAAGACCAACTAAGGCCTCCTTTACCCGTTCATCATGTGTTGAAGAAGTTCACTGCTCTGTTATGCTGCTCTTTACTCTGTGGCATTAAGTTGTACACGGGTTGAGATGAATGTTCAGGGTTGTGTGTTACCGGCTTCGCAAAGTCTAGAGTATGATTATGATTTTATGTGCCTTCACTTATAAAACTCAGCCATCTTTCTTAAGGCTGATTACTCACCAGTTTTGAGCTGTTATCTGGACAAAATTTACCAAAATCTCAGGCATTCCTTTGTGATTTCAGATGCTACTAATTGGGCAATTATTAGTGGGTCCCTTATGTAAAACAGGACTTAAACAGTGGCTGCATTGGTGATTTCCCAGGCAAAGCTACCCTGACTTCCGTAAAAGCAAACTAACTGCTATTTGTGTAGGAGACTTAAACAAACTTATGTATCCTAATAGACAGTAATTTGACTTACTGTATTTGTTAATTTTGTGGTAAGTGGTGTTGTCTGGATCGGATGACTTGTGCAGTTGGGGGTTATTGTGTCTTTTGAAAAATTAGGGAAGTTGTGGGGAGGATCCTGCACACACTTGGGAACTGCCATACTTATGTCCTTTGAATTAAATTATGTAACATGCCTTTTTTTAAAAACAAAAACAACTAGCAGTTGAAAGAAAACTCACAAATGCAAATAATAATGCAGGAGCATTACAAAAGTAAACAGTTTGGGGGGAGGAGGAAAGTGAGCTTCAAGACAAGCCTTATCTGAAAAGTTCAGAAATTTACTAAGAATTAAATGCTAATTGCAGTACCCAGTACTTCTGCAAATATGCTCCCACAGTTCTTGCCAGTGTCACTTTCTTGTAGGTCTGGGAAGCTTAACTTTTCTCACTTTTAAATTCCACAGTGAACCTGCATCACCTTGAAAGAAGTTGGGCTGCAGGAATGTAATAAAACTCAAGGCATATGCTATTGTTACAGACTACTTCCAAAATATCACTAAGTGATATCAAAGCATGGTGCAAAAGGTCTGTTCTGCTGCAAATCTCAGGCTTTCTGACACCATATGTTATTGAGTGTGTATGAGATCATGGGTTGTGGTGCACACATCACAGGTACATTTTTCTGCTAATCATAGAACCAATCTTGAAGTACGTAGAGCATATGAAATAACTTATATGTTGGAGCCTGGTACATGCATCTACCTGTTGTATTTCTTTTGGTGCAAAATAATGATTTGTTCATTCAGAGTTCTCTTAGTTATGTGGTTTTATTTGGCCAACAAGCTAAAAGGATGTGCACTTCCTTAGTTCTTTTTGCTGTAAAGTAACTACTCTGAGTTCGTATTCTCCCTACCCACAAGTCTCTAACCAATGCTGTGAGAAGGGAAGCGTCTTAAATCACACCTTCTCACACCACAACTCTTGACTCCTTCCCAAATGATGCAGCTTGAACTTTCCCTTCAAATATTCTCTAGACTTGCTGGTAACTCTCCCTGTCGTCTGATGAAAATTACTAACTGCACCATAATCCCCTTCTAAATGGCATAAGATCAGAGCATAAACAAAGCCTGCATCCGCACAATCCACTGAGGAATTTACTAATTTATGAATGGTCTCATCGTGTGCTGAGCACATCTCTTCACATAAGCTGAACCCAAATGTACTTGTTGGTCATTTTTTATAAGTCTCTGTGGAATTCTTGTAGTGTATACAAAAGTGAAATATCTGCAGGCTACAAAAATAAAGCCATATCAGATAAAAGCGTCGTGATTGAGACACCTGAGGGAAAAGAAATCCTTAACACAGTGTGTATGTTTGAATCAGTGTTTTGTGCCCAGAAGGCGAAGGCTGCACTCAATGGAGCAGATATCTATGCAGGATGCTGCACACTAAAAATTGAATATGCAAGGGTAATGCTTGGACCTTTTCTTTTAATTTTACTAGAAAAATACATATAGTCAAGACTTAACCTTTTTCGCTTTTACTTTATTTGAACAGCCAACTCGACTTAATGTCATTAGAAACGACAACGATAGTTGGGACTACACTAAGCCATATCTGGGCCGACGAGGTAGGTTTTCATACGTTATCCCTGTAGATGTTTGACTGTACTAATGACAATCCTTCACACGTGGTCAGGCTGTATGGCAATAGTCATTCCAAAGCAGGCCAGTGCTGCTGAAGGCTGTGTCACCAGCCAGGGAATTAACCCTGAGCCCTAGTGCCCCCTACTGCCGTGTGCTTGAGCCACTTAGTTCAACAAGGAGCCCACACCTGCAAGCACCTTCGCAGTTCTCAAGGACTTGCATTTCTCCAAGCAGCTCTCTCTCTTTGGAGGAGAGGAAACCTGGCACAGACTATTCCTTATAAACTACAAACTTGCACACTGCTTCTCCTTCGAAAGGACTCTTTTCCCCTATGTTGGACAAGGCATTAAGAAGGATAGAGGACTTCAGCAGGCTGACTCTACACTTCATCATGCACCACATCGGCATCAGCAAAAAAACCCAAACAAACAAACCCTCTGAAAAAAACTCAGACTTGCAGTTCACCTTGTCTGCATACTGCATGCACCACCACCACAAGTTTTTAAAGGAGGACATTTTCAGTACTTCAGATTTGTATGGGATGAATAACATGATAGACTGTACACATTCTGTTCAAGCTTGTATGTATGCTGGTCTTATTTCCCTTAAAATTACCACTGAATAATTGAGAACATCCAAAATTAAGAAACTCTTGTTGCTATCATTGACATTGTAATCTTTTTATTACTTGCTGTATGTGAGAGTTGCATTCAAACTTTAACAGTGTAAATATTGTCTAGTAGTAGGGAAATTTAATTCTTATATGTAGATAGTTGGAATTGAGCAGTGCAATATCAGTAGCCCCCCTCAGCTATACATAAGTAGTAAAGCAGGGAGATTCATAATTGGTACAGGCAGACTGTCTCTTAAGTACTCAGCTGTAAAAATTACCAGAGCTTAACTCATGTCAGTGGAATCTATGATTATATATGTACAGTCAAACTGCTGTGTAGTCTGACTCCTGTAAAGTGTTTATTAAAAAAAAGAAAACAAAAATCTGTAACTGTTGAGTGTAGTGTTCAGTTTATCTATGTACAATAATGTGTTCAATGTAAAGTTAGAAAAGTGAAGCTAATGTGACCAAGATAGAGTATCTACTTACCAAAGGCTTTATGAGAACCAGGGCTTTGCTGGCTCAAGAGATATGCACTTTCAAAGTAACTTTGCAGAGATGCCGGGCTTGTAAAACTTTTGTACAACTACAAACTTAGGGCTTGGATTTTCAAAATGAAGTTCTTGTAAAAAGTTAACAAGGGAGCTACAGTATTGGCTGCAGCTTGTAGATTATGACTATTTGTATTGGGACTCAAGTTTTTTTTCCTCAAATTTTTGAGTTAAAAATTAAGGGATTCTGAAGAAACTCAAAACTCAAGGGCAAGAAAAAAAAATCTGAAAAATTTGAAGGATTAATTTGACCCTCATATCTTTTGGTTATTGCAGTGTTTGGAGGCTGACTTGTAAGATTGTCCATCTAATGACATTATGTAATTGGTCTGCAGATAAGTATGGCTGTATGAACTAAAGGTTCCCCCAACTAGAGCAAACAGTGGAAAATGAAAAACTTAGGATAGGAATGGCTTGCTCTTTCTCAAGAACTCTCACTCTAGTCTTTTGTTTTCCTTTTGTTATTGTCTCTATTCTCTATATATCCCCCTGCTACACATAAGAGGAAAATAATCAGCCTTATATATATCATTATATATTGTATATAGCATGATTTTTCATTTACGGTGGTTCACATCCACTTATCTAGAAAATGGGAATATAAATTGTTGAATAAACACTGAAATGTACTTAGGAAAGCAGGTATCTAGAACAATTTTGCCCATAAAGTAATTCAGGAGTTGGAGTTTTCATTGAGAGAGACAGAGAGTGTTTTTGTATCTGTGCTTCAACTTACTCTTGCAACATCAATGTTTGGGTTTTGAACTTCGTGTGTCCCAAACTGTAGGGCTCTCACTGCAGGAAGATCTTAACACAAAGAAATTTTATTCCGGGGACAGACATGCTGATAAATCCTTTCAGATTTTCATTTCTCCTCCTCAAATGTTAGAAAGGAAATGCATTTTGCTAATTACTTTTTTTTTTTTTAATAACTGGTTTTAGTGCTTTATGATAACAAATTACAGACTTGCACATAATATTTCTCCACTGAAGTAAAATTCCTTACAAGTGCCTGCTGATATGAACCCCCATTGCATTAGATTAAACCAAAACCACACCTGACTTAGTATTCTACTTGTCTTCAGCCAGAATGTTTCAGCTCTAACTTGGAGCATTTCTTTTGGTGGTACTACCAGCACAGTCAGTGACTCAAGGACCTGATTTAAAAACAAGCCCAAAAATCAACAAAACCATACTTAAACAAGATTATAAAGAACCTTTCCTTTCAGAATTATTTTTAACACAGAATCAGTTCTTATGTTTCTGTGCTTGTTTGCACAACTGTTTGTACTGGCACAATCAAGGGACTTTGTTCAAGGAAGGAACAAGTGTAGGGCAAGGAGAGAGCAGTGGACTACAACACTACGAGGAGGAAATATTTGTCAAACTGTTCTCTCGGAATTCTTTACTTGAAAAACGTGATCCTTTACTGGATTTTACTGGGCGCAGTTTCAAAGGATTTAGCTCCACAGACTGTAATTACAAAACTGTTTTTTCTGGAAGATGATTACTGACTACAGTTTAAATGCTCAAAATACTTGCTTATGATGCTCATTTGCTTTCTAGAGCCACGAACTAGAGGTGTTACCCTGAAAAGGGAATGGAAAAGCAAAACTTCACAACAGTAATCTCTCTTCTGTATACTTGAAGGTGTTCAGCACTGTTCTCTCTTCAGTCTTTTTTGTCAAAGTAAATATCTGACTTGGAACCCCTCCTCAAAATGCTGAGCAGAAAGGGCACATATGTTTTCATCTTCCACTGTTGTATATTGCGAATAGTTCCTGTTTTTTGGGGGAAATACCTCCAACTGCACTGGGCTGGATTTACTATTTTCAGCAGTCATACTTAAATTTCCTGGGCACTGTTGTAAACTGATAAATGTCTTGCCCCATCTTTTAAATGCGGCTTTTTTAATTGTACGAAAAAAATGTTGCTTACCACAAAGAGGTCTGGAAGTTTAGATTTTCTTTGTTGTGCAGCATGGATCTGATTAGAAAATACAGTTTTGGCTGTGATGCATTGCTTTCCTCCATTAATGTAGATCCCTTGCTTAACTTTATGTCGTAGAGAACTGGGTTTTCTTAAAGGATTGACTGTTTAAGTGCATTATTCAGTGATATTTTTCTTCAATTGAACTGTTACGTGCTGCTGATAATGCCATAATGTACAATCCTTTCAGCACGCCCATAAATCAGTAGGTGTTCTGTAAATATATATGTACACATATGTAATGCTCTCTGTTTACTGATTATGAAACCATGTAATACAGGTTGTTGTTGGCTTATGCTGAAACTTCTTGAAAGAAGCCCACTTTGAAAATGTGTTGCTGTTGAAGCTAATATTATGATTCAGGTACTGTCTTTCAAAAGTACTGCATTTCAAATTTGTTTTAAGAGACACATAGGTAAATCCTGCTGTATGGTGTTTTCTATACTAATGTGTGGTGTCTGTTTAGGAAAACTATTGGGTATTTCCATAAACTTTAAATGTCTGCATCTCCTCATTGGCCACTGCCCCCAATCAACTTAAGTGCAATTTTGTTATACGAATGGCAGTCTTTTAATTTTGGTGTCCCAGGGCTACAGCTTGTGTTTTTAGACATACAGTGAATGAGAAATCATTTATAAAATTAACAAGGACTCAAATTACTTTTTTGCTTCTTAACTAGAAGCTTTGTGTCTTAACTGGAGAAGTCGAGTGCATACTTGTGATTACTAAACTGTTTTCTTTCCCTTCCCACATGTTAGACAGAGGGAAGGGCCGGCAGAGGCAAGCTATTTTGGGAGAGCACCCATCATCCTTTAGACATGATGGTTATGGTAAGTAACAGAAGATGAAAGGTGGTTATGATTTCTTTACATGTTGTGTGGAATTCTAAATATTCAATCAGTGCTTGAATGTGGATCCCTTCAGCATGAGCAGTTCACCTGCAGTGCTGTCGATCCTTTGTCCTGAAAACACTGCTGGTTCACTGAAATCCATGTGCATTCATTGCCTTCCCTCTTCCTTTCATGGAGAGCACCCAGCTCTACGTATTTATCGCTTGGAAGAATATTTCCTTACAGTTGCTGTCAGCCTAGCAGTGGATAGAAAATGACATCTGTATTGGGAGAGCAGTTTTCTTGTAGAAAACAGCAACATAGCTTGATTGATGGTTTGATGCAACACAGAGCTCTTGACGTTCTTGCATGCAAAGCTATGAATTGTTGGTGCTGCTAATTCACCTGATTCTCAAAAGGTATAGCTGTGTGACTGTGTAGGAGTGATGGTCTGGAATTGCTGCTGCAGTTGTTACCAGTGCTTTTTGTAGATGAAGGTCTGTCACGTGCTAGACGAAGACCTCAGGGCTGAGAAACAAATGTCCCCACCTAGAAATAACTTTTCTAGTTATTTTCTCTCTCAGCTGTCAGATGCAATGTGATATGTCTTGCCTCTTTCCTTGCAAAGGTATTTATGATATTTTACAACGTAGGTTGACATCCTATGTACTCTTTCTAAAAGGTTCTTCAAATCTCCAGATTTTCCAAGTTCCACCTTGATTCACTGATGTTCTTTTTTCATTCTTCTGATATATCCTTCTGCCTTAAGTAATGTGTCTGTCTCCTCCTATACCACTGTCTCCCTCTCATTACTGCTTTTTGCTGGGGAAAAAAAGGATAAAAGGTTCCTTTTATACTTACCTTATGTGAATTTCACATTATTTTTGCCTCAGAAAAACTCCTCTTGGTCTGTAATTCTGATGTTTTCTACAAATAGAGGTATTACTTACTAGTAGTGTCTTATTAAAAAAAAAAAAAAAAAGAAATTGCCTGTTTCAGTGAAACTTCTCACTTTACCTGTAGTGAAAAATTGGACTGCTTCCTTTTGCATTAATGTAGGGGGTTTAAGTATTCGTGTTTCTTCCGAATGAGCATTTTGTAGGAAGGCAGTCTACTGACTTAATCTCATGTCTCTGGAAAAAAGAGCTGTGTCATCTCTCCTGATCTTTGGCTAAAAGTTCACTCCTTTTGGTTAGTTTTCCCTGCTTTGTAGTATTCTTTCTTGGTGTCATGTAGCTCTATAAGTAGACATGGGAATATTTCTGATGGTTGATTTTAAATATTTTTTCCAATATGTTTATGTTCAAATATTTTAGTGCAGGAAAGATACTATTTTTATAATTATTGAAATACCTGTTTTCACTTGCATATATCTTACCTGGTAGTGTAAGAAGAGACTTGCAACACTGAATGGAATAGAAGAGGGTTTCTTTGTTTGGTGGTTTGCTATTTTTTTGTTATTGTTATTGTTTTTGCTTTGTTTTGTTTTCTTTAAAAGGGAAAAAGCATTAATGGCAACTACTGTAACCTTCTACCTCTCCTTTAAATTTGCATTATGTGTGTGGGCTTTAATGCCTGATTAAGTAGTGAAACTTATTTCAAACAATATGAAAACATGGTCTTTCATCTCCTTAGGATCTCACGGTCCTTTGTTGCCCTTGCCAAGCCGGTACCGAATGGGATCTCGGGACACTCCAGAACTTGTTGCTTATCCATTGCCCCAGGCATCCTCTTCTTACATGCACGGTGGAAATCCTTCTGGGTCGGTTGTCATGGTTAGTGGGTTGCATCAGCTCAAGATGAACTGTTCAAGGGTATTCAACCTGTTCTGCTTGTATGGAAACATTGAGAAGGTAAGGCATCATTTATTAGAAACTTGGAAACTGCTACTTTTAAATGCTTTGGAAGAGCCTGTCTGAGATGGTAAAAAATGTTACCTACTAATTTATAAAACTATTGGTTGGGCTGTTTGTTGCAATGTCATTTTTTTTTTTTTATCATATCTATCTCAGGTGAAATTTATGAAGACTATTCCAGGCACAGCACTGGTGGAAATGGGTGATGAGTATGCTGTAGAAAGAGCAGTCACACATCTCAATAACGTCAAGTTATTTGGAAAGAGACTTAATGTCTGGTAAATATGTTTTATTGGATTAATAGTCTGCTGGTGGGCAGATGGAATGAGATTTCAGACAATATCTCATTATCTTTTGTCATTGTTGGAGTTATGATTTCCAATTTGCAGCTGTTTGTTTTGGCTTTCAGCTGAAGGAGGATGGGTTTAGATTAGATATTAGGAAGAAATTCTTTACTGTGGGGGTCGTGAGGCACTGGCAAATGTTGCCTAGAGCAGCTGTGGATGCCCCATCCTTAGGAGTGTTTGAGGCCAGGTTGGATGGGGCTTTGAGCAACCTGGTCTAGTGGAAGGTGTCCCTGCCTATGGCACGGGGATTGGAACTAGATTGTCTTCCAATCTCAGCCATTCTAAGGTTGATTTATTACGATTTATAATTTTATTTATTTACATTAATAACGCATATTGGCATTACATGGATTGGCCATTAGTAAACTGTATTCCCTAATGTGTCTTATCCATCTTTTCTGCATTTTTTAAAGGAAGGTGCCAAATCCAACCCATCTTGTTCTTACTGTATTTCAGATTGTTACAAAGAAATGTCAACTCTGTTCTAGTTAGATCAATAATCTGCAATTATGGTAGTCTTAATTATTTAAAAAACTTTACCTTTCTCTATCTGTCCTTAAATTCCAGCGTTTCCAAGCAGCATTCAGTAGTTCCAAGCCAGATATTTGAACTGGAGGATGGCACGAGCAGTTACAAGGATTTTGCAATGAGTAAGAACAATCGTTTCACCAGTGCTGGCCAAGCATCTAAGAACATCATCCAACCACCCTCCTGTGTGCTGCATTATTATAATGTTCCCCTGTGTGTAACTGAAGAAACATTTGTAAAGGTAGGCAGTTGGAATGATTGGCATACAGTGCTTTTGGGCTCTGTCCCAGCTTTACATGGTGCTGCTTTTAAAAAGAAATAACTGGGGTGGTTATAGCATAGCCACTGGAGGAGAATCTGTTCTTTAAAATACGTCTGTAGCCCCTCTCTATAGAAGATGTGATATTTTCACAATGCTGGAGTAACTCTTTCAATTATTTTTTTTTAATGTATTTTTTTTAATGTGAGAAACAAAATCCTGGAAATAAAGTTGAGGAGCTAATGTGGGGTTTTTTTTGTGGAGGAAAGGGAAGAGACACACAAAGCCAAATACATGAAAGTTAGGACTACAGTTCACAAAAGATTTACTGATTCCCTGAGGTGGTTGCTGTAACGACTGCTAGGATGTTTTGGAACGGAGAGAAGCATGTACCTGGAACACTTTGCACAGTTGAGTCCTAAATGAAGTCTAGATGCTTAAAACATGCAATACTGGGCCTCTTAGCTGGAGGCAGCGGTAAAATTGCTGACAGTTCAGTGAGTTCTTTTTCAGTTCAATAAAAATATTTTTTTTTCCCAACTCTGTGTGAAAGTTGACTCTGGGTCACAAGTGGTGTCCTTGTGTGTACAAACCTTTTTAAAATAATAACTTGCCATAAATTCTTGTAAACTCTTTTAAAAGAGTATTTTTGGTTTTGTGTGTCTCTTCTAGGAACTCGAAATTTTTGCTAGAAATTTTTGCTAATGTGCATTTTTAACAAACTTTTATATATTATTTTATTTTTGTGACAGTTATGTGAGGATCATGAAGTTCTCAGCTTTATTAAATACAAAGTGTTTGATCCAAAACGTAAGTAAAATTTGACCTGTTTGGGGAATTATATGAATTCCAATTTTGATCAGAGCATATGCTGCCAGGAAACATTACTGATCCCCTATTTCCCTTTTTTATTTCTCATTTGGACAGCTTCTGCCAAAACATTGTCTGGTCTGTTGGAATGGGAATGTAAGACAGATGCAGTGGAAGCTCTCACTGTACTTAATCACTACCAGATAAGAGTCCCAAGTAAGTAAATTTTCATATTCTTACTGCTAGAAATTTTTTTCTGTGGAGAAGGACTTGGGGGTTCTGGTGGATGAAAAGCTGGACATGACCCAGCAATGTGCACTCACAGCCCAGAAAGCTGATGGCGCACTGGGCTGCATCAAAAGCAGCATGTCCAGCAGGCTGAGGGGAGGTGATTCTGCCCCTCTGCTCTGCTCTGGTGAGACCCCACCTGGAGCACTGCATCCAGCTGTGGAGTCCTTGCCCAGGAAGGACTTGCTGGAGCAAATCCAGAGGAGGGACACAAAGATGATTAGATGGCTGGATGACCTCTCCTGTGAGGAAAGACTGAGACAATTAGGATTGTTCAGCCTGGGGAGGAGGAGGCTCCGGGGTGCCCCTATTGTGGCCTTTCAGTACCTTAAAGGGGGGGCCTACAAAAAAAGAAAAGAGAGAGCGACTTTTGACATGGGCAAATAGTGATAGGACAAGGGGTAATGGTTTTAAACTAAAAGAGGAGAGATTTAGAGTTTAGATGTTAGGAAGATACTCTTGACTGTGAGGGTGGTGAAGCACTGAACATGTTGCCCGAAGAAGTTGTGGATGCTCTGTCCCTAGCAGTGTTCAAGGCCAGCTTGGATGGGGCTCTGAGCAACATAACCTAGTGTGTGGCATTCCTGCCCATGGCAAGGGGTGGAACTAGATCATCTTTAAGGACCCTTCCAACCCAAACCATTATATGATTCTATGGTTCTATGATTCTTTCACAATAAATATAGAAAAATCTCTAATGTCTTGGGCAGAAGATTCTTTAAGTTACTCCACTTATTACTCTGAATTTACTGCTTCTGTACTGGGTTCTCTTTGAAACGAGAAATTGTGAGGCTCAGTTGAATTTAGCTCCCAACTAGTAAGAATAGAGCGGGGAGAGTTCACCTGCTGAACAAGTACACAGTAGGCCAGGTCTGCACTGGACAATTAAAGATAGTTTACTGGATTAAATGGAATTTTGCCAGATGTTCACAGACAAAACTTCGAATCCAGCCATTTAAACTACCTTCTCCAAAGTACTATGAATTTGTCTCCTTGTGAAGTATTAACAGTTTAAATCTTTCCTATTCTCCCACATCTTTGTCCACCATCCTAATAATGGACTGAGATTACTCTGGGGCAGAATATTTTTGAAGATATTATTGAAAACATACTGTTCACAATTTCAGTTTTATCTCAGTTTGGAGAGGTGGTAACAGCAAAAGAGCTTTCTCTTTCAACATGAAAAAGGGAAACCTTAATGCATAATCCAGAATACAGCTATCACAGGGAAAAAGAGTGTTTTAAACCAAGAACTGCTGGTCCAGACTTGCTGTAATAAGATGGCTGAACCAGGAGGGCTTAGCTTCCACTACCTGAGAGGCAGATGTGTGCTGCCATCTGTGGATCTTGACAGCTTTTTCAAATAGAGAGGGGTTGTTTTATGCTTTGCTTTATGGAGAGGCCTGAAGGGTGTACTGGACATCCTGCTGTTCTTTTCTCAAACATACACATGTAAATACTGTCCAGTGCCACTCTGGCTCTGATAGAACTGCCTCATTTTAAGTCTTGACTTCCTTAAATATCTGTGCCTTTTGTCTTTGAACTCTTTTGCCCATTGAGTACTACTTTTATAAATAGTTCAGCCAGGAAGAGGGGCAGTGATAATGGTAAATTCTTTCCTCTGTAGGAGTTCGATCTACATTACCTTGCAACCAGATCCATCACTTTGTTTTTATGTCTAAAAATGCTGGTGGAGTATCAGTAACACCTACTAACAGGTCACCTGGTGTCTGTGAGACACTGGTGGGGGTAGGCAGGGAGGTGTGAGTCTTAAATGTACAGGGTTGGTGAACTTGTCAGGTTATGGAAGGTGATGTTGATCAGCAGGAGAGTCGGGCTCCGCAAGATGCCCACAGTCTGTTCTGTGTTGTCTCCTCACAGATGGCTCCAACCCATATACCTTGAAGCTTTGCTTCTCTACTTCATCCCATTTATAGAGAAGAGGACAGCATGTTAAGAGCTACCTTCACCTCGATTTGCAAGTTTAAAACTACACTTCGTTCACAAAGCTCTAAAGTGGTTGTTCTAATGTTGCCTTGTTTCAACTTAATTCTAATATCTTTTATCTTGTTTTATAATAAATGGATGTTCCTTCATAAATACAAACCAGATTTTTTTCTTTTTGCCTCTGAGAAGTACATGTTGTAAGCTTACTACAAAGTTTGTATTTTGTTAGTGTAGTATCTTCAAATGTCTTAAAAAGCACCAGTAGTATAACCAAGACTGTTTCTTTTCAAAATTGAAATATATTTGCATTTTCAAAATGTTAAAGATTTAGCAAGTATTTTTCCATTTTTAGTCTTAATTGGCAGATAGAACTATTACATCAGAATTTTAAATGTAGGACTTGTTTTTCAGTATGTTAAGTAGTGAAGTATGTTGCAATACTAAAAAGCTTGTATTTATAAAATGCTTTGATCGGGTTAATGTTGCACATACTGAACTTTTAGTAGTATAGACTTGATTTATATTTCAAACAAAGCTAACATAGAAAATTATTAAGTGTGTTCACGTGTATGGTATGATTCATACTTATTTAAAGTGGCTTTGGTTTTCTGGGGTTTTTTTAAACTATTTTCCATTTGCATTAGCATGATGCCATCTATAGCTAGTTCCACCGTAGGGGCCTTTTAAAAATTAAAGTTACAAGTCTGTATCAATGTGTTCATCCTCATTTTCCATAATTTAAACTTGAATCTTTGATGTTTAACATATCCTTTTGACTCTTTTTTTAAAGCAGTGTTTATGACATAATAAATGGTAAAAGTTGGGTATGTGGCAAGAAACCAAGGTGGTAGAAATAGTTAAAACAAAAAGCAAGCCCCACCATACTCTGTCATACCTGGATAGTTAATTCAAAGTTTTCCTTTGTCTGATTTATCGTAAATATCTGTTATGGCCATTGGAAGAATTCACAGGGTGAATAGTATTGGCTAGGCTGTGTCTTAAACTGAGGTAACCTCAGTGGGATTCAGACAACAATAACATGATGTAAAATTAACAAGGTGAGAAATCTTTCATTTTGGGGAAGATTATTTGTTTTGTCCCAGTACTTTGAAACATCTCTTTTGGAACTGGAGTTGTATTTTATATGGGCTAAACCCCCAGAAATGGGAATCCAAGCAGGGAAGCCTGGGAGCTGTTGTCCTAGGCTCTGTGTTTGTTCCCTTTTCTGACTTTGTAGCAAAGTATTTAGGGCTATTTCAGTTCTGCTCTTAGTTGTCAGAGGGAAGTTACTTTTTCAGCTATTTTATACTTTATCATACAAGTTCTTTGTTCTGTCTTTACACATTTTATCTATATCCATCTTTTAGGCAAGATGGTTTGTGCAGTGTGCTTGTCCTTGACAGGTTATGTTGCAGCATGTTTATAGGCTGTGGGCATTGCACATTTTTCAACACAGACTGGATTTTCCCCATTCTTAATTTCAAGGCAAATGCTCTTTATCGTACAAGGGAAAATGTGTCAGGTGCCCTTCAGGTTTTCTCATCAACAGTGATTCATTTTTGTTCTGCATTTTGGTCATGCTTTAGGTAATGAGTATTTCAGGTATTCACATCAGGCTTCTAATAGGTCCAGCCTGGGAACTGAAGGACAGCTGCTCTTTGGCAGCTCTTTTAGCACAGAGTTTGGACACTTAGCCTCCCGTCTGGGAGGTGGTAAACTGACTTGCATTTTAGGGGCACTGCTAATGCGCTTTCAGCCTCAGTGCTCTTCCCCCAGAAATTGCTTCCAGACACCTCCACCTATGTGCCACATGTTGCTACTTGCCCCAGAAGTGCTGGATACCATTGAAATGCTCTGTGCTGCTTAGTGTTTTAACTGTAAAAGGTCTCTCCCAAGCTTTCATTGCTCTTCCATAACTTGAATGTTCTGTGGAAACGTGTTTCTTCTGTCCTAACTTGCATTGCTATTTGTATTAATGTAGTTTCAGAAGTCAAGTTGTTTGTAGTTGAGCATTAAAAATAGCATGTTTTCTGTTGGTCCAGTTTGCAATGTGGGATGAGTGACCCTTAAAACATTCAGGTTTTAAAAAAAAAAAAAAAAAAAAAGGAAAAAAAAAAAAGAAATGCACTTTAATGTTTTGGTGTCCTCAGTGGATCACAGCATTCAGTGCCTAAAATGTTCAGGTGAAAGGCATCTTTCCTGTGGCTTCCCAGATGAAATGAAGCATGGTTTCAGGTATGTCTTAGAGGACTTGATAGCAACTGGAAGTCCCATATGCAAAATGAGTAGCCTGTGCCATGTGGGGCAGAAAAAAGAGGAGACTGAAAAGTTGTGCAAGCTACTTTCTCCACAAAAGAATCATCTTATTCATGTGTTCATGAGAACAGGAAAGATTCCTTGTTGGTGTTTTGCTGTTAAAGGAAATAATGTCTTCTCTTGGGCCTGCAAGGATGGATGCTTGTCCTCAGGAGGGAATGAGGTTGGTCTCCTTCCATACACAACATCTGTGTTCACTTTTAATCTTGCTCTTTAGAATAGAGACAAAACAGTGGGGCAGCTGGGGAGTTAGTTGCTCCAGGGGAACTGAAATTTGTCTCATTTGGCAGCAACATTACTGTACTGGTTAGATTAAAATTAAACTTTTAAGGTCTCTCAATGCAGTTTTTTTCCTGTCTCTTTTGCATAAGCCATACAAGCAAAACAGTGAACATTGCTATGCACATTCCCTGCTTGTAAGCAGCTGGCATTCACACTGTAACATCTTCATGTCTGTCCCACTGTTTGTTTCTTGGGTTTCCTTTGTTTGTGAAGTTTTGTTTGTTTTTCTAATAAGTCACCTTTCCTTGGAGGTAAATGATATATTGAGGTGGAGATCTGTTCCTCTTCTCTCATGATACTCTAATCCTTGTTCATATTTATTTTTCCGTATGTGCAAAAAGTTGCAAGAGTTGTTTTGTGACTTTCTATACCACCACAGTAAGATTGAGTGTATTGCCAGGTGTTATAAGAGAAGATTTAAAAGGAACAATGGAGAAGGTGTTTGGCTGTCCTGCTTTATGAAAGGAATGATACAACTTAATGTGGTGTCTGTCTTTTAGTAAGGGATAATCTTTGGGGTGTTGGCTTGTTACTGGCTGAACCCCTTTTGTTGTAATTAAATGCAACTTGCCCCTTTTCCTGCTGTGTGTTTTCTTGTGAACAGTGCTTGAACTCGTTTGAATATGATGGTGGATTAGCAGGAGACATTCAGTATCTTCTGTTAAATAATACATGGAAGTCTGGGAACATGAAACATGCTTGCTCAATAATTATTTTTTCACTTCAAAGATGTGTTTAAGCAGGGTTTTTTTTGTGCCCTTCTTTAAAAATACCTTGCATTCTCATGTCTATAGCTACTGGTGGGTTTTTTAGCCATTCCAGGGTTTCATGTGTATTTTATGTCTATTTTTATGTCTAACCAGTGTGTTGGTTAGGATGACAGCAGAGAGAAGTATGCTATGTGACTGATTCGTTGCAAAATTCAAGGGTGAGTGGAGAATTCTATCTAAGCAAGGGACAAGTGGTGCTGGAAGGAAGTCACTGAGGAACAAGGGGTGATTGCAGTTCACGAGACCTGTATTTCTCTCTCCCAAACTGTGGGGCTGACAGGGGTGAGAGGTGCATGTTAAACTGTAGCCACATGATGTGATCTGATACACAGGATCTCACCTGAGGTGTGTTTTATACTTCTTTCATTTCCACCTTGATGCCATTTTTGTTCCTAATTGTTAAGACCATGTGTTTTAAGGCTATCTCGGCTCTTCCCAGCCTACCTTTCCTTCTCTACAGAATGGTCTGGCAGTGGACTGAGATGTGAGAAATGTTAATAGTATTCATCAGGGAACTCTTGAGTTGAGAAATACGTGCTGTCATTCTTCACCTGTAAAACAAGGGGTTTCTATTTGTTTTCCTTGCCTGTTAAACTTTATGGATGCTGAGTGAGTAGCAAGGCAGTATCTTCCCCGTTGCACCATTAATACTGACACTCGTGGAGAGGGGTGATCAGATGGGCTCCCGTGGTAATGTGATGTTTCTAGCATGCCATTTGGGTTCCTTAAAACCATAGTCTGAGATAAAAATGACCTGAAACAAGTAGCTGTTCAGGGTTTGGGATGATGAGGCCCCCCAAGTTCTACTGCTGATGTATCTGATTTGATAAAGGGTGAAAAGCTTCCATTTCCAGCTGTATTATCAAATTAAAAGAGCAAAATATTTGTATGCTGTTACGTCTCCTAATACATAATACTCTTTCCCTGTTAAAAATAGAAGATTTCTTTCTCCAGGAATTGTAATTCCCGCAGGATGTGGAGGAACCTAATGCAGCCAGATTACTTGTGCTATGTTTTTGACCATGGCTCTCTAAAGGAAGTAACCTTAGTCCCTTTTCTTATGTTGAGAAGGCTTTGTTATCTATCCTATGCCAAGCCTTCCTATCTTGACCTTTCCCAGCCAGCTCCCTGGGCTAGAGCCATGCATTAATTCCATGCTCTTGTGACTGTTGCAGCTGCTGATGCATGGTCCTAATTTCTGGCATGATTTATTTAACTTTTCTGGTGTTCATGGAGCAGCTGCAGACCGAGTGGGTCTTCAGGCAAGGGAATGAGTCCTGCAGGAATGTGCCAGGGAGCCAGCAGCTATGGCAAGATAATTAACACTCTTTTCTAAAGCATCTGGGATCCAGGAAAACAAATTAGTCCTGGCAGGGGCAGTATAGCAGTATTCAGAAGGAAACACTGAAATGGGCTTGTAGCGTGGGGGGTGGCTGAGGTTGGCAGTTGCAGCAGAGAACAGGATGTCATTACTCAATTTCATACAGGCGACTGTTTATTTTCCTCTTGCCACCTTTTCTTTCCATTTGTGGTCACATCCTTCTTCCAACAACTAATAAAATTAATTTGTTTGTGCTCCCCTCAAATTCAGCTGAGCAGTAGTCAAATAAGCCCCCAGAAGTTATTAGTTGTAGTGCTTCTTACTGAAACTCTCTCCTATATTTTTTTGTCTTTCGGGCTGTTAATACAACAGACTTTGGATGTTTCGGGAAGCACAATTTGTATTAGTTGATGCTTTCTCTATCATCTAAGTGTGAACTTCTGGCCAGTTTAAACTTAATGGTGTGGATGCAGGGATTTGCATGTAATATAGATTATGCTTCTATTTTCTCTTCTGTTAACCACAGCTAAATCAGATTCAGTCAGTGGTCTTTAGATAAGCATCCTGTCAAAAGGCTCTAGAAATGTCTAAGAAATAGTCTGGTCAGGCAGTGACCTGGGTAATCTTTTTTTGAAGATTACTGTCTGAACCATGGTAACCTAAAACTTCAGTAAATTAAGGTGGGAATCCCACTTTACTGACCTTTTTTCTTGAGGTGGAGCTTTAAATCCAAAACAAACTCCTGTGTTCTGAAAATAGAGTTCAAACTGGAATATTTTAGTTAAATATGTTCCTCTTACCCAAGACTTCTGTGGAGATTTTTCATCTTTTTGTTGCCCTATAGGCAAAGATTTGTATGTGCCTTTTTAAGGATCCTTTATATGCCTCTAACTCTTCCTTTTTGTATCCTTTTTAACTTGAAGCAATGAGAACTAACTACAGGATTTCAGACCAGGACTGAGCTATTGACTTATTTCAAAGCATTTCAAGAGTAACATGCTCTCTAGTCTTCCTCTTTTCAGCTACAGCTTTTATCTAATAGTGATAAAAACAACCCTACCCTACGTAGTCTAAAGGACACGTTTCTCTCCATGAAGATAAATACTTCACCATGTCTTTAAGGATACGGACCCCAAGTTCAGAGCCAGGTGCAACCCTGCTCTTCTTGGTTTCTTCATCATAGGCAGTAACACATCATTTGTGCTTGAGCGCTGCTTCAGTGTGCCCCTGCCATTACCTCCAGTGTCCACACCCTTGATTACCCTGGCATTGCAATAAAAGAAAGGGAGCTTTTCCTTTTTATCTCCCAAAGCGTCCAAATGAAGCTCGTTCATCTGTCTCCACGTTTTGAAACTTCCTAAGAAATAAAGCAGGGATACTCAGGGATGCAGGGACAACAGAAGCAAAGCTTCCTCTTTGAGACTGGCAGGAAGGAAAGAGCTGTAGCTCCTGCCCTGAGACTGCCAGCGCAACCTCCATTTTCTTACTGCTGAAAGCAGACTCAGCTTTCCAGGAACTCTGCTTTGTAGACCCTTCCTGAGAACATCCGGCCAAGGATAAACCTCCTTTCATGGGGAGGACGGAGCAATTCAGAGACCGTGATGGCATGTGCTCATCTGCGCTATGTGTGTGGGGTGAGGATTTCGGTTCCAAGGGGACACTTGTTTCTTTCTCGTGGCGTGCTGCCATCCCGACAGCCTTGGCAGGAGACCCACCTCCGCTAAGCTGCTCATAGCTGACCAATGTTTGAGAGGGACTAGTCTTTAAATTGCTTAAGCAGCAGTCACTTTCCATGTGAAGCTACTCTTAAGCCATTTTGCAAGCACTTAAGCTGCTTCTGTAATTTAGTCCTCTTGAAGTGCTGATATTCCCTATTTCCCCAGTCACTGTGTGACTGCCTGTACCTCGTATTGGCCTGGTTACTATTAAAGACCACGAAGATCAGTGTTCCCAACAGTGTCATCCACTTAAGTGCCTGGTTTGAGTTGAGTAGGTGGTTTGAGCTTAGGCCTGCCAGCCATGAGGTTAACTCCTGAGCCAGGGAGGGTGGGAGTCAGCCCAGTGCTCCTAGTTTCAGTGGTAGCTCAGAAACTTGTCCACACCTGTCCTGCAGCTTGGCCAGGAGTCTGTTTACCTTTTGCAAAACACCCTGCCAGTAACCCTGAATCAGCTTTGTACCTAGGGCTGTGCAACACAGAAGCCAAGCTGATAACCACTGCCTTTTGCTTTGTGCCCTTTCCAAGTACAGACCGAGTTTCACTGATGAGATCTGATAAAAGGTGGAGGGGGGTGGAGAGTCTGGTTCACCTGGGAGATACTGTTCTTATCTGCCCTGCTAATGGGGAGCTGACCAAAGGAGCAAAGGAAACATGAGCACACCTTTGGCTCCTGGTTGTGGAACCAGCACAGAACAGTCACAAATGCCTGTGCTGCTGGTCTGTAAAGCAGAGAAGCTTTCAGAGCCAGGCTTTCAAGTTTTTACAGACAGCTGTCTGGTAGATTGATTGTTGTACAATAGATTTCCTTTAAATAGCTTTGGGCTTGGTACAAGGTAGCTCTGTGCACCTGGCTTGCACACGATGAATCCGTGAGACCCAAAATCTTTGACTTCCCCATTTCCTTGGCAGTTCGTCCTGGTTTCCTTGTGAAATGGAGCAGCTTGCCCTTGCAGCGTGCCCATGCAGTTTGCTTGACCTTCGGGATTGCATTGGTCCTCACAGGCACAGCCAACATGCCTCTCCTTATCCTCCCACAAATCCACACATTGCAGGGGAATGTTATTCTCTGGGGAGAGTTGAGGAGATGGATACAGTGAACTATAAGGCCATTATTGCCACAAAGACATTTATCAACTACTTCTCTACAGACCTTTTGCAACAAACTTTGCCTCTCCTCCCTGTCCTGGTTCCTTTCAGGGCCTGTGGTTCTGTCTATAGATAAATGATACAATATTTAATAAAGAGGATGGAAAAATGGCTTTAGATGGTGTATAGTCCCAAATTCCCTTTGTGCCAGGCACAGCTCAGGTGGTGCAATCCTGTTTATCTGAAATACAGAAGGCTGCCCTGGAGGAATGGGCAGGGGCTTTGAGTGGGGTCCTCTTCAGGACCAAGCACCTGTAGCTCTGCTGTTGTCCGGCTTCTGCAGGATTTTACCTGATTTGCATCTCTGGACCAGACACCTGATCATCTGAAATGCTTCCTGGCATCCCCCACTCAACTTACTTTTCTGTTAGTTGAAGCAGGAAACTTACTGTCTCAAAGTAGCAGGCATAGATTTTTTTTTTTTTTTTAATTATTATTTCTTCTGTGCCTGCAGCTCTTGCCTTCCCTCTCCCTGTGATGGGCTGAGTTAGCAGGGAGGAGGCTCCCCTGTGGGCATGTCCTGGCCCAAAGGTGGGCCACTGTTCCCCAAGGCTGTCACTTGCTGCAAGGTGAGTGGCTGACACTGTTGTCTTGTTCACACGGAGGGATATGCAAGGATACTGCTAGAGCAAGGAGAGCCTTACATCCACAAGTGCTTGGCATGGGATTGAGCTTTGGCAGTGACTGGATGGAATTCACTGAAATGAAGACAGCTTGACCTGGAGATTGTCAGGCAAATCTTGAACGATGACGCCAGCCTGCAAGGATCAGTCCTTGGTAAGTGTCCACCTGCGTGTGTATCTGGATACTGTCTCTGAATGACTTCCCATCTCCATCGTCCTCTGGGGCCTGGCAAATGAATTGGAGACCGCTGTCTGCCTGCAGCGTGATCCTCCAGTGCCCTGCACCTGGCCAAGGCTGGCTTAGCCACAAATCAGACTAGGGTGAAATAAGGACCTGTTCTGCACAGGGTGTAGCATGGAGTTAATCTGAATTACATTCAAGCACTGCTATAAAGTGGACTGGTAAAACTGCATTAAACCCCCTTGTGGGCACAATTCCAGACTGAAGCAAGTGAGGTCAAATACACACCAGTTGAGCCTTGTATGTGAGTGGGGTGCTGTGCTTATTGGCAAATCCCCTTAAAACACCAAATTGAGTTTAACTTCTTTGAGTGTCACAAAATATCCTACTGCTAAAAACTAAGTAAAAAAAAAAAAAAAAATTTTCTCCTAGACAAAGCTACAGAGCAAATATGAGCAAGTGCCATCTTAGTGCCTGTGGAAATCAGAAGGGCAAGTTTAGCCCAGTAATAAAGCTGCTGACTGCATTGCTCGAGTTGCTCTTGTGGCCACATGGATCCTTCTGTGTCATCTGCTCCTCATTTCTTCCCAACAGCGCACATGCTGCATCTCCTCGACCTCTGCTGCTCAGGCAATTGCAAATAAAATGCCTCTTTTGGCTCCTGCTACTTCTGTGCCAGTCTCACCCTGGCTCGTGCCGCAGTGCACTGGCACTGACATGGCCTTTCCCACTTGTCCTTGGAGCTATTTACTGCACCAGTTGCATCCTAGCTTGTCCCCCTGGGATGTTTCTTGGCTTCTACTCAAGCCCCTCTTGGGCTGCAGATGGAAGAACCACAAAACAACCTGTGGGTTTGCCAGTGGGAGCCAACGGCCCTGGTTTGTGGCAACTGGGTATCAGTGGCTTCCTCCTTCCAGGTAGGAAATTAGGTGCAGCTGTACTTTAAGAGCTTGTAACCAGGAGAAGTAGGACACAGAAGCCACTACTTTTGTTTCTCTGTTAGCATCCAGGCTTTGGGTCTGTCTGGTGCTTCACAGGGGCCAGGGGCTGGGGAGTGGGGACAATGTGTCCTGCTGTTTCCTTCCCTGGATCCAGGCTGGGGGGCTTTGGGGCAGTGCTGGCAGGGAGCAGGGCAGGGAGCAGGACTGCCCTGCTGGCAGGGAACAGCAGGTGGCAGCAAGAAATTGAGGCCCTTGGATCTGAGTTCAGCACCAGTGACTGAGTGTGTTGACCTCCGTAGCCCAAGGTTGCTGAACTGGGGACAGTGAAATCTTACTCAAACTCTCTTAAGTAGATTTGACACTGCTTTTGGTTTCTGCTCGTGGGCTGTTTGAGGTCATGGGGTGCCGTCTTGCAACGTCTGCACTGTATCACCAGCAAGGATCTGCAAAGCCAGACATGCAGGACTCTCAAGTGCTTGAGTTTGGACTCTTTTATTTACCAGAATGGCTGCTCCAGGAGAATTTGCTGAGACATGTGTGAGTGAAGAGAGACTGTGTAGGGCAGAGCCAAGGGCAGCAAGCATGTATATTGCTGAACACAACTACGTTTTGGAGAGGGCAGTTTGTTTGTGCAGAAGCTCATCCTTGCCTTGGGAATCCTCTCTGCGTTACCCAGAAGAATCCAAGCTGGAAAACTTGATGTCTGAATCTCTCCTGCAGTCTTGCCAGCTCTGGGGAGTGAGCTAAGACATCTCTGCAACCCTTTTCCTAAGAGCAGCGTTGCAAAAGAGTCCCACTGGAAAACTCAGAAACCTGGATTTAATTCCACTTGTGTAAGCAATTTAATCTACCAGGCAAGAGGTGATATTTCATCCCTCTTCCTTGAGGGACCTGATGTGCTTCTAAACATGTGCAAATGTCTTTGATACTTCAATAATAATGGATAAATGGCAGCCTGGCTTAGGAAGAACAGATCTTGTAAGTCAAGTGTAATTGCTTCCACTAAAATGGCCAGGGGAGCCCTGAGGAGTATTAGTTAAATAAATGCAGCGAGGCGGTGAGAGGCATGAGAAACTGACTGCCACAGTGGCACAGGTGGAGCTCAGAAGAGATGAGGGTCCCCCGTGGGGCAAGACATCTGCCTCAAAGGGCTCACAAAAGGGATACAGGAAACCTGCACTTTTACCTGGAGGAGGTGGGACTGGGTCCCATTCTGCCTCCTCCTGGTTTTTCTCCGGGCTCTGCCCGTCCCACTTCTCACGGGGTGGGGGCACTGGGGAAATAGTGGCAGAGGTGGAGCTATGCCTGCTTCCCTGGCTCCTGCCTGGCTGTTGGATGGTGCCGCTCCTGAGCCATGCCCAGTGGGCTCTGTCTGGAGCTCACCCCCACACAGGGAGCAGCAAGCCTTGCCTGCTTGATGAGGTCTGGTGGCTTTTTTCAAGGAGGAGCCTGTTTTCGGATAGTCACGAGGGGCAGACACTCCTTGCACTATGCAAAAGCAGGAGATGAGAGCTTGGTTGGAAAGATACAGAGACTGGAGGGGGGGAAGGGGCGATCTTGAGAGGCTTTTTTGCCACTGACACATCGGCAGAACAAGTGGGAAATTCAAAAGGGAGACTGGAATGGGATGGAGAGGCCGTAGGCACATTTCCCATAATGATGGGCTGCCGAAGGAAGACAGGTGAAGGAGAAGCATTAACAGTGGTGGAGACTACTTTAGGCCAAAGCAGGAGCCTGGCAAAGGCTTGATCCTGCCAGCCATGTGCTGTCAAGCTCTGGCTGTTCTCTGGACTTCCTGGTGTTATCTTTACTCCTGGAGAGAATGAGGCCAGCTTCAAACTTGGAGACAGATCACTTATACCCAAAGCACAGAAGTTGTTTTGAAGCCACATTAACCATGTTGGTAATTTTGAAAGTTTTCCACCTTCTTTTTGTTTCCCATCCTCACTACATGTAACAAAAATTGGCTTTAAACAGAGTTTCATAACAGGAATGGTGCCACAGTTGTACAGCAGCTGTGTAGTACCTGTTGGAAAGCTGTTCTTTGCCCTCCCTTCTTGGCCTCAGCTAGGCTTGTTCCTGCTCTGCTTTCCTTCTGGATTTGTTCTTTTTGGGTTTTCCTTATGTTTGAGCACCCTTCTTCCAGGCTGGGGCACGTGTTTAAGGGTCAGCCTAGAGCCAGAGGTCACAGCCTCTTTAGTGTTTAAACTTAACCACCGATTTTGTAATTCTTGAGGGGAAAAGAACCAACATCGGTTTGGCATTTCTTGCAGCCCTCTGTCTCTCATCTGCGAGAGCCCCTCGCTGCATTTTGCACAAGCTGCCCGAGTGCTCCAGGCCCTTTGCTGTGCTGTCCCTGGTGCCCTGCTGGGGACAGGAGTAAACTGAAAGTATGGGGCAGCTTCCAGCATTCCCATTCCCACAGCTGTGTCAGCCAGTGAACACCATGTCCTGCTGGCCTGGGTGAGGCCCAAGGCCTCAACCTGTTCCATGCCAGGACACCTGAAATACTTGTGACCTGGTGAACACCCCTCCCATGCAGTGTGACAAGTTGTCCTTTGGCACTAAAGCGCTGCTGGATCAGTGTGATCAGATGGAAAAATGCAACTGTGAGCTCCTGCCCTTTGAGCAGGGTAGAAATTCCAGCTCACAGACAGCTGGAGGAGCAGCCTGGTAAACACAGCCACGTGAATGTGTGATAAGGGAGCACTTGCCTGCACAGGTTCCTCAGGCAGACCCTTTGCCCAGAGCTGTTAACTATCCTGCCATACGGTGAGCCCCTTTCCCCGCACTCCTGCACTGCAGCCTGACCCTGAGCTGCCAACCTGGCATGTTTGCTGCCAGCTCGGGTTTGCTACTGAGGCAAAGTGCAAAGGCACCTCTTGCATCACTCGGGAGGGGGGGCAGGCTGGGCTGTCCCTGCCAGCAGCAGCACTTCAGCCTCCAGTGGCACAACTGGGTGCTGTGGCATTGGCAGGAGAACCCAAGCATAGCCATGGCAGCTTCAGCCACAGCAAGTGCATTCCTGTAGCGTTACTGTACTCAAACTGTGTCCTTGCTTAGCGTGGCACTTTGAGAAGCTGATCAAAGCCCAAGCTTGCAACCCAGGAAGGCTGAGCAGCCCCCAGCAGCACACCAGGGTACAGTCCAAGCCGCCTTTGTGCTGCAAAGCACCGGGCGTGCACCGGAGGCTTTTAATGTCCAAAGAACAGCTCCAATCCAATCTGCGTTGCCTGTAAATGAAGCAGACTAGCTTTGCAAAATCAAAATACTCCTAGCAAGCAGAAGCTGGTGCTTCCAGATGAGATGGGTCTCATCCAAGGGGAGGGCAGTTTGCCTTTGAAACAGCCAAAATCTTTCTGCATTAAAGGCCTGGCTCACCTCTCAGTGAAAGCACTGACATGTCACCTGTTTATAAGGCAGCTTTGAAGTTAACTGTTTATGTAACCTATTAAAAATACATTCACACAACTTTTTATTCTTTTCTTCCCTGCCAAAGAAATTGGTAAGAGGGTTTCAGCTGCGCTCTGATAGCTGGTTGCTGCTGCAGGGTGCAGAGGGGTCAGATGTCGTGGCAGTTTATGGACTCAGCACCCCTCTGCACTGCTCGCTGGGCACTGCAGGAGCATCCCTGTGCCTTGCTGCACACACAGACCTCAGGCTCAGTAATGGTGTGCCCTGTTCTTCAGAGAGCATCACACCTCTTTAGCCCCCTGGTTAATGGTTAGATTTAAATTGCAGCAGCTGGCTTCCCAGCCCAGCTGTGGAAAGAGTCACAGATTTTAAATATTAGATTTTCTGATCTTGCCCTTTGGACTTGTTTTTGCTGTGGCTGTTGGTAAACGGTGTGCTCCTAAGGCTGCTGTGAAATCATGTGTGGGCTGCTGCATCCCCAAGCAGGTCCCTCTTTGTAAGTTGTACAAGAGCAGTGTTTGATGCAAGCTGGCATGTGTGGCTCAATGCAGTAGACTGACTTCAGCTCAGTTTGGTATAGATTTGTCACCCAGTGAAAGTCCCAGTGAGAAGGGGCCTGGAGAGGTCTCAAATTCAGCCAACCTTCAAAGCAGGACTGTTGCCAAAGCTGGATCAGAGCACCTAAGTCTGAAACACTAGACAGGATGGAAACCCCTCCTCTCTAGGTACATGTCCCAGGGCTGCTCCACCTTTCCTGGGAAGGAGTTTTTCCCAACACCCCATCTTAGCTGGCCAGGCTGTTAGATTGTCTTACCTACTGGAAAGATTCTGGCTCCATCCTCTCTTAGCTTCCCTCCAAGTCACTGTAGACTTCTGCTAAATTGCCCCAGTCTCCTCTCCTTCACAACTAACCAAGCCAGCTGTCTCCACTTCTCCCTGTGGGCAACGTTCCCTGACTTCAACCAGCCTGGTGGCTCTGCTGGTCCTGTCCAACTTCCAGCAGATCCAGGCTCATCCCAGAGGGGCTGAAAGGGAATGCTTGGAAGCAGGACATGCTGAAGTCAAACTCAGAAACAAGCTCGTTGTGTCTGCTCAAATGAGCCTTCCTGAGAACCTGTTTTTGGTGGATTTCTGAATGAGATGGGTCTGAGCCAGCTGGCAAGTGCCCAGCAGTGATAAGCAAGGCCTGCCCATGCCTATCTCCTTGCAATACTGCAACATTCTTCTGACCACTGAGGGCTGCAGGCCGCTGCCCTGAACCATCTCCTCAGCCACATGAAGGAGCATCTTCCTGGGAGCAACACAGTTTAGGGACATCACCAGCACAAGGCTTCTGTGTCCTGAGTCCTGGACTATGTGGGGCTCTCCAGAGCAGCAGGCATTTCTCTACTGCCTCCTGGGCACTGCCCACCCCTTCTGGGGTAGGTCAGGGTGCTCAGCTGCTCCCAGATTCCAGAGGCAGTGTGGCTGGAACCCAGGGGAGCTGTTGGAGCTAGCTTGCTATCTTCATCTTGCTGGCACAGCTCACTGACAGGAAGAGGCGAGTGTTCTGCTTTATTTAGATGGATACCAGGGAGCAGGGGGACTTTGCAGGTCCTGGGCATTTCAGCAGAGTCTGGGCTGCAAACCTGATTCCTTGTGGGGCATTAGGCTCCCTCCTCTTCTCCCTTGTGTGGGACTGAGATGTGCTGAGCAGCCCATTCCTGCTCAGAGCTACTTGGTCCCCACCGGTCACTCCTCTCTGAAGGATCGTGTCAGATGCCCAAGGCTGCTTCTCTGAGGTCTGAAAGGTTAGACTGGAAGTTTTATGGGTGGGAGATTTCCCAGGGCTGAGGTCAGAGACAGAAATGTAATGTCTGCCTAGCTCTGTTATACAATCTGCTGTTAAATAATCACTCAGGGTCACTGCGCCTGCCAGGCCACTGCAGCTGGTGGTGGGGCTGCATGGAAAACAGGCTGTGCTTTGTGGGATCACTGCCCACCGGATAAGAAGAAGGAAAAGCAGCAATACGCTTTTGGACAGTCCCATGCTCAGACCCTCCCCAGCCTTGGAGTTCCTCGTTGCAAGGTACTTTTCAGTGACAGAGGCATTAGTCTTGCAAGGGCACAACCTATTTGTAAAGCCTGATGGTCGCAGTGTGGAGGTGGCTTTGGCCACTGTGAGGAAAGGCTGGTGTTTATCTGTGGGATGCCTTGACTGGAAGTGCGTGGGCAGAGTACTGTTTCTGTCACAGAGTTGCTGGTTCTCCACCAGGTCTGGGCAAGGTGGAGATCCAGTATCCACCCGACACAGCCCTGTGTTCCCCAGCCCTTGACTGCTCTCTGCATTTCTTAAACGTGCAGTGGAGCAAGTGCCGGGGCAGAACTGTGGACCCCCATGCGGCGCCTACCAGCATGTAGGGATTGGGCCAGTCCCACAGTTCCTGGGCACTGATTTCAGGCTGTGCTGCCCATCTGGGACTGACACCCATTTAACAGCACGGTATTAATGATTTCAACGGTGTGGCAAAACAAAGTAGCCAAAATGGGAACCTTCAGGACATCAGGGAGCGTGTGGGAATGGCCAGTGATGATGTGTGTTGGCTGCAAGCAAGCAGTCACTCGAGGGAGCTGGATGATTTGTCCTAGGAAATACAGGCCAAGTCCAGGAAAAGAAACCACGTTGGCAGGGAAGGCTCATAAAGCAAAGCTGGGAAGCAGCCACACCACACTCTGAGCCTGAGCCTTGCTGCCCTGGGGTTCCTCTCCTTGAGCATGCTTTCACAGCTAGCTAGCCTACTTCTGCTGGATAATTTCTTCCTAATAAGGGGTTTTGGCAGGCAGCTGTTCTCCTCTGAGGGTGAGGAGAGCAGCTCAATAAGAGCAACAAATTAGTGTGTGGGGCAGGGAGACAGTGTGTTTTCAGCTCCAAGGGTGAGTGCGAAACAGAAATGCTGGGGGATGACTGGATGGCGCTAAGGAAGCTTGAGTTACCCCTCAGTCATGTTTTGCCCCCCTGAATGCTGTGCTGCCAGAGCAGGGCATCAGCATGGTGGTGATGGAGAAAAGATGCTTTGGGCTTCTCAGTTTTGCTCTGCATCTCCCCACACAGAGGTCAGGGTACCACAAGCAGCAGGGCTCTGCCAATAATTGCCCAGCAGCCAGAGGCCAGCACCAGTGGGAGATTACTGGGGAGCTGCAATGATGTGAGGTGTCTTGTGCACCTCCCAAATATTTCTCATCTGGCGTGACAGCCCATGGCAGCCCTGGTGCTCCTCTCCTTCCTAAATGCTGCTCGAGAACCGCCTTTTGCTCCACCTATGACATCCCTGAGGCTGCTCTGAGACAACTGGGACCCCAGAGAGCCCTGAATGGGACTGGTGAGCCTGTGGTAGGAGACTGGCTCTGTCTAATCACTTGCACACACGCACATCTCAACTGCCCCAGACAACAAGCTGCCCTTCAGTACTACCCATACAGTCTGTCACTTAGCCCCCAAACACTGCAGAGCCATGGCACAGAACATGCTTGTCTGTCCCTGCCAGCAGGCTTTTCGGTGCCCCTTCAGCACTCCCTGTGATCCAGGGAGGCATTCTAGCTTAATGCAGCTATTTTGTTATTTAATCACTCTTGTTTTTCCTTAACACCTTTCCAAATGTTTTAAGCTAGCCTTGTTGTGCTCATCCACTGTTTAACCTGAGATCAAATGATTGTATCTTAATCCCTGGATCTCAAATGAATTTGCCTCTGGTTTGGGCAGCTAACCCTCCAGCCCTCTGCTACAGCCAGGCCTGCCATCTCATTATTTCTCTCTTTCTTGCAAGTTAACATTACTTGAGATGAACAAAACAGATGATATCACCCTGATTAATATTTCCAAACAATTTTTTGTTTTTCCTTGTGATTAGCCCCTGGAGCCGTCCCTTGTCAAATGACCTAAATGGGATCACAGCAAGTGCAATACTGTGCTTTTTGTGGCTGACTGGGTGCACAGAGCAAGCTGACATGGAGTGAATGTACAGGACAGTACCTGAATCCATTGTACAGTCTTCCTGGAGGACCCAGACATGTTCTGCATTAGCAGTCCCCAACAGCAGCAACCTGGCACTGTGCTTTTTCCAACACACTTCACCTTGGTGACACTGGAGTGGCTGCCTTTATCCCGATGTACTTGCCTGGCCCATGGGAGTGCATTTCTCAGCAAGGGGACATCTGCAGTTGCTGAACTTCCCTGGAGCCAGCTGAGCAGCACAGCCCTCTGCAGTTCCTGAGGGCCCATCAACACAAGCCCTGCTACCTCTTGAGCAAGCCTGGGAGCAGGGCTGGGGCCAGCAGGTACCGGGTCGGTCCCCATGACCATGCCTTCCTCACGTTCCTCACACGCCTTTCCTGAATGAATTCTCTTCCCTGTCTCACAGAGAGGTTTTGGGGCAAGAGAGCCTTTGAATCGGACTGACACAAATCCAAAGATGACGAGATGCTGATCTCAGCCCCATCCTTTGGGTGCTGCTAAAGCTTGGCTTCTCATTTCATTGCACTTGCCTACAGCTTTGCTGCAAGTTCCGTGCTCAGTTGCAAACAAAAAGGCTTGGAGAATGTATTAGATTAAATACAAGTTTTTGACAACATGTTCTAGACTTTACTGAGAGTAGATTAAATCTAATTAAATTCATACATTATTCCAGCCACATAAAATAGCACATTCTACTTTGTGTCCTTAGTTTGGCCCAGAGGCCAGACTGAACCTCAGAGACCGCAGAACTGGTCTGGCACTTCATGTCTAGACTCAGACCCAGACTTTGCTTCAATATGCAGGATTGGATCCAGACAGTTTCATCGGTGTGTTAAGGATCATAACCCAGATCCAGGCCTGGTTTGGAGTACAGTAGTAATCCCAGCCCTGAAGGGTGTGCTGACCCAGGTACCCTCTCATAAGCCCACGGTGCTGGTGGGAGAAGCTCACTTGGGTTTCCTGTTTTCTGGGTGCTGCTGTCACTGGAGCTCACACCAGCACCTGTTGGCAGCTACCATGTCTTTGAGGTGCCCAAGTGGTTGGTGAGACAGCCTGTGCTAGTCCAAAACTCCTCCTGAACTGGGCACAGAGAGTTGTGGCTAAATTCCCTCCAAACCCATCCTATCCCGATAGAGTGATGGGCTAATGCAACCTCATCCAATGGCGCGTACAGGACCCTGTGGTGGAGGGGTTTGTCTTCCAGAAAAGGACAATGAGAGTTGCAAGTCAGATTCCCATAGCAGAATCCCTCTTTTAAGCACAACTCATCTCTATGCAGCCAGTCTGGACTTGCACAGGAAGAAAGCATGTGAAACTCTGGGAATAAACCACCTACTTCCTTGTAAGGACCTGTAAATCTCACCCAGCAAGCCTGTCACGTAGCTGCAAAGGATGCAAATAAACACTGCTGTGAAATTAACACCCTTTGTATGCCAGGGCAATCACACTCAACACCACATGCAACCAGGAGTCAGGTCTGCCTGCACAGGGCTCAGTGCCAAATACCCTCCCTGGGTGTTAAAGCTGCACTACTTCCCTCAAATCAGTATCATGTGGTGAGGCTTTACCTCATGTGGAAGGACATGGCCTGTGATACGAAAGATCAGTTATGCTGCAAAGACAGATATCCTCTTCTAAAACCTACAGCCAGTGCTGATAGGAGTGTTTCTTAGTAAATACCTGCAGCACAGCTGAATCAGTCTTATTTTATTACAATAAAGAATGAAATCTCTACACAGCATTTTTCCTAGTGAGACTCTGAGCTGTCATGGAGGTCTCTGATGGTGGAGTAATTTTCATCCCAAACCTGATTTCTGCAGGCTGCACCATGCAGAAAAAGCACTAGTAGTACAGGCTGAAGCTCTGTCACTGATCGGATGGGCACCACTGGGGACTTCTCCTTCCCTGAGCCTTGCTGTTTGTAACAGAGAAACACACAGAGCTTTGTGCCTTGGAGGGAGGCTGCACGACTTCGGGGGCTGGTGTGATTATCTTTGCAAGATATTTGATGGGCGTCACAGTGACAGCTGAAGCAATTCCTCTTTTTATAGGACAAAGAAGCTTGAAGTCTGGGGGGTGTGGGAAAGCACTTTTGCTGTGGTGGCCTTGGTGGCCTAAGGGGTCATTGGGAAATGCCACCCAGGGGACCCAAAGCCAAGAGGTGCTTCTCATTTTTAGAGGGGCAGAGCAGGCAGGAGGTAGCTAAGCAGACCTGTCCTCTAGGTGAGGCTGGAAGCAATGAAACTGTAGGCAGAGCCACCTCTGCAGTGGGGCAGCCCTGGGGCTTGCAGGTGGACTGGCACTCTAAGCAGCACTGAAGATTTCACAGGAGTGAGTATCAAGCCCAGTCTTTAAAGGCAGCCTCATCTTGTGCTCTTGCATAACAGTGAGATGGAAATCACACTCTGTTTATACAGACTGAAGTGACAGGAGTCCGCCTGAGCAAACACACATGAAAGCCTCAGCTGGCTACAGAACTCCATTTCCAGAAGCTGAAGAAAACCACTTAGCCATTTAAACCTTTGAAGACTTCAATCACCCTGTTAAGATGAAGACAGGGCAGGGTGGGGGAGACGGCTCCCATTTGCACCTGCAAGAATGCAACCCTCCATGGGCAGGCTGCGTACCACCACCCCAAAGAGCCCCCCTAACAGGTACCATGCAGGCAAGCGTGGCTCCTGAGCCTGCTCGCTGTGACACAGTCCCTCGATTTAAACCCTTAATCCTGAAAAGATTGTGCAATAGCTCCTTCAGACTGAGAACGGATTATGCCCGTTTCAAAGGTATTTGGCACTCTGGCTGCACCGGGAGAGACTAATGAACCGGCCCAGCCCTCCACCGATAGCACCTGCGGGCAATTCTTGCAGCTGGTGCCTAGCAACTTGCTCTGAGCTGCTCTCACAGCTAAAATTCAATGTCATTTCAGCCTTCCTCCCCAGAGGAGCAGCTCCTGAGTCATCATCAGGGAAGAATGAGAAGTGTTTCCCACTCGGCTTGCTATGAATTAGTGATATGGGAGGGACTGCTCTCCCTCTTGAGCATGTGTCCTCCAGCCATCTAAAAAGGCATCTCCTCTCAGCATGTGGGACAGCTTCACGTTCAGGAGATTTAGTAAATTGCTTTTTTCCCCCTTCCTTCCTAACTTGTTTTCTGCTCCCAAATGCCCCTCTGCTTTCTTGGAGCTCTCTGCAGAAGAACCAGGCTTGGATCCAGGCCGTGTCTCACCTTGGCTTTGCTTGGGTGAGCCCCAGGTTGTGCAAACACACACAGGTAAATACAAGCTTTGGGCCGTGCTGAGCACTCTCTAGTGACACACAGCAACTTTTAGATCACCTGTATGACAAATGAAGGCACCCCTGAATCTGAGAGAGATGCCCTTGGGAAATGGCAAAAAAAAAAAAAAAAAAAAAAAAGCAGAGGCAACCAAGATTGCCTCTTTACAGGGCTGAGATCTTTGCAGATGAGGTGAGACAAACACCAACCAGCCCAGGCAGGACAGAGCAGTGTGTTTCTGCATGTGGGCAGGGCACAGGGATGGGTGATGGGAAGAGGGAGGGCAGGGGCTTGGAAAGCAGCACGTTTTCTGATACCTGCTGGCACCATGCCCAGGGGAGGAGCTCTCCAGCTGGGAGAGGTGGGAAGCTGTGAGTAGACGAAGTCCATGAGCAGTAGGGCTGTGGTGTAGCAGCCTGAGGCTTTTTCAGTCAAAAACAAGACAAGGTGCCTTACAGGGCTTTTCAGAACTCTGGGGGAGGCACATGTTTGCCTCTGGGAGCAAGTCTGAGATCCAGATGCATTTCCCAGTGGGAGACTGTTAGGACATCTCAGACTTGTCTGAGTGGCACAGTTCCCTTGGTGGTGTCTGCTGGGCAGGTCCATCACTGCAGAGCTGACTTCTCCTTGGCTTCCCAGTCTTATTCCTTGGGAAGCCCTGGTTGGTGACTGCAGCCAAAGGGTTGGAGGTGCCTTATTGCTGCGAGTAGTGGGGGCTGCCAGAAGAACCACCTTTATCTCACAGCTGTCTGTCCTCAGCTCTTAACTGCCTGCAGCCCTGTGCAGTCTAGAAGGAAGATTGAGAATAACCTTGTTTGGACTCCACAGCCTGAAGCAGATGAGGAAAGAAGCTGGTAAGTGCAGAACCACTAATGGAGATGTCTCCAGCCCGTCCCAGGACCCTCAGCCCCTTAAGATGGGACATGGCTCTGTTCCCAAGCCCAGGAGTGGTGCGCAGCATGCTTCAGGTGGGTGTTCGGCTTAAGGATTTGTCATCATACAAGTCACCTTAAACAAATCCAACTGCATTGCACAGGTTAGCTGATAGGGATAAAGAAGCATTTTATATGGAAAGGCATAAAGAACTTGAGTCTGATCTGGCCTCGTCCAGTGGGTGCCTCTGCCTGCATGGGTCAGGAACTGGCCAGTTCCCTGCCATGCTGTGATGTCTGAAGGCCAGGAAACATTGTGGTGGCTCTGTTTCCCCTTCAGCCACAGGAGGAGACAGTTCTCCGAGCAGAGTGGCTGAGTAGCCTCTGCCTTGGGTATAGATGGCACTGGTTGAGTTGACTGGCCTAAAATGGGTTTGGGACAAGCTTGGGACAGCAGAGCTTTTTAAAACAGTATGGCCAAATCCAGGAAAAGATGCTGTCTGTAGAACAAAACTGTGCCTTTGCTGGCAGAGGAGACTACTGGCCCAACCTGCACTTTTGGGTTAAACATGTCCTTCTGCTCTGGCAGTCCCTTCCCACCACAGCCTGCCTGTGGTTTGCACAGTTGTTCCCAAGCTCCTTTCAGGCCAAATCCACAGCTAGCTGAAGCAGTTTCAGTCCTAACTCTTGCATAACCTGGCTCAGAGGAAAGTGTCACGTAGCTCGGAGTGTGGTGGAGATGGGGATGTTTGCAATTGGAAGATGACTTGTTAATAGCAAAATCCTCAGCTCAGAAAATGTCTCCTTCCTTCCTGCAAACATAAGAGGACTGAATTAAAGTTGAGCTTTCTGACCTCCAAGTTCTTGACTTCTGCTCTCACATTACAGGAGCAGCAAATCCTGTTGCATGAAGCAGAAATCTATCTGTCTGAACATGCACTATTTCAAACTCTTCTCTGTGCAAACTGTTCCAGACTCCATCAGAAACAAGTCTGTTTACCAACAACAGAACTAGGAAACTTCTTTAGTATTGTGGGTTTTATCCCCCCCCCCATTTTTTTTAGTTTTTATATTGAGTTGCTGAAGCTTAGATCTGTCAGCTAACAATGTTTCTAACTTTCAGTGCGTTTTACTTCAATGTATTTTACTTTGCCTGATTGCCTGTATATCTCTGCATGCAGAGTGTGCTCTGTCTTCTTTCTGATGGAAAGAAAGGTTTTCCTTGATTTGGGATGAGGTTAGAAGGACAGGCAACGGCACAGTCATTTTCACCAAATAAGTAGAGGTTATCAAACTGCAAAAGAACAATGGCTTTTTTTTTTTTTGTAGTATTCATTCTAACACTTTTGCAAAAAGGGCTTGAATCCTGCTTCCATTTATGGTGATGTAAATCTAGAATAATAAAATTATTTTACAGAATTGTTTATTTTATTAATCCAAGTGTCAGAAGTAGAATTGAATATATAATAGTTTGATCACTGTATCCTTCTGCAGTTCTCACGTAGTGTGATTATAACATCTTCTAGGCATTTTAATGTCTTTTTAATGTGTTTAGGTGTTAAACTTTCTGACACAAGGACTGCCCAGTGTAAGCACAGCAGCAAGTGTAATGGATTCCAAGGTTAGGAAACCTCTCATGTGCTACTTCAGTAGTAAAGGGTGGAAACTGGAACTTACTTTCAGGTGCTATGATAGTTGAGTTTTACTCTGAAGATCTCTTTTGAGCTTTCCCTCTGCCACTGTTTAGGCAGAACCAAACTCTGCTTTTTTAGATTGCAGTCACTCAAAAGCTGCACCTCCAGGATGAAGTAAGTTAGCACAGCTCAAGATTTTGAGAAAAATCGTTTCTACAGACAGCATTAGCATGGTGAGGTGGGTTTTTGCAAAGCTGTTGCCCAGTTCAAATGATGACTTAGCGGAGAGGGTGTTGTAACAAGTGTCAAGATCAAACCGACAATTTGCTTGTGAAGGTTTACACGACCTTTAGCAATAGGAACCTTCACAGACTTGGAAAACCTTTGTGCAGTGAAGGCAGCAAGCTTTAACAGTTGGCCTCTTAAAAGGACGCAGCAAGATCAGCTCGGGTTTACAGGAACAAGACTCTTGCAAAATTCAGAAATATTTGGTCCCTTGGGAACTTGTGTGGCTTGTTCTGATACAGAGCCGTCCTCCCGCTTGTCGCCAGCCCCAGGGCAGCAGCAATGGCACAGTGAGCGAGAACCCCGGAGGAGTGCAGGCCCCCTTCCTGGCTGCCCCCATGGCCCAACAGAGGGGCAAAAGGGAAGCGAGGACCCGGCAGGGTAAGGGTGCAGCGCAGGCGGACAGACCGGTGACTGTCTGGCTGCGCGGAGCGAGCCGTGCTGGGCCAGCGGCCGACGGAGCGCGGGATCCCCGCGGGATGCGCACCCTGACGAGACGTTTCGTGTGGGTTCCTCGCCCTGTGCCCCACACGCTCCGCAGCCCCGCTGCTCCGAGTCATCGCGGCGCGGGGCCGTGAGGGAGGCACCCACCCGAGGGCCAGGCCGGGCTCAACCTCTGTGTGTGTGTGTGTGTGTGTGTGTGTGTGTGTGTGTGTCTGTCTGTATCTGTCTGTCTGTCTGCCCCAGCCCCACCCGCCCCCTCAGCGTTTCCCCCTCAGCTCTCGGGGGGCTCCGGCCCCGCCCCACCCCCGGGCCGATGGCGCGAGGCCCCGCCCCGCTCGCGCCTCCGGCGGGGCGATAAAGGTCTCGCGGCGGAGCTCTGACGTCACGGGGAGTTAATTTTAAACCCGGACAAGATGGCGGCGAGGGACGCGGCGCGGCGCGCGGGCCCGGCCCGCCACCGGCCCGACCCGGCAGGTAACGCGGCCCCGGGGCTGTGGCGGCGGCTCTGCCGGGCCGTGGCGGGGCTGTGCCGGCGGGGGCCCAGCGCGACGCTGGACTGGGCGGGCGCGGCAGCGGCACCGCGCGGCGCCGGGGGAGGCCCCCCGTGCCTCCCCCCTCCTCAAAATGGCGGGGGCGGCTGCCTGTCCCCAAGGGGTACGAGGCGGGGAAGCCGCGGCGACGGCCCCTCGGCCCGGCCCGCGGCCGCTCCCCGGCGGGGTCACCCCGCTCTCCCCGCGCTGCGGCCGGGGCCTCCCGCGCTGCGGAGGGCGGCCCAAGCCGGGAGAAGGGGGGGCGGCCCCGGGGCCGCTGTGGGTGACCTTATTCCCTGCCGCGGCGTGGCCGGGCCGCCCGGCCGGGTGCACCTCGGCCCCGTGAGGCGCCGGGGTTAGGGGGGAGGCCCGGAGGGACTCCCGGGCTGTGGGGCGCTCGCCTAGCACAGTGTCGGGAGCAGAGCCAGGCAGCCCGGCTCTCCCGGAGCCGCGTCCGCTGAAGGAGGGAGCAGCTCCGGGAAGGAGGAGACTGACCCGCGCCGGCCCGGCCCCCACATGGACCCGGTGCGCTCCGCTGTCAGCGCTGCTCTCGCTGGTAATCTATCCTCTGGTAGCGATGGGACCTGGCTTCGGCGCGGTGTTTTAGCCCCGAGCGTGCTGGAGCCTGCGCAGTGTGTTTTTTTAAAAGTATCGCTATTCCTCAGGAACAGTTTAAAAGCTGAGAGTTCGTAGCAGTATCCTTGCCGTACGCTGTGTGAGAGGGGGCACCTGGGACTTGTGAGGGTTGTACTGACTCTGAACGCTGAGTTGGATCATGTGAGGTTTTTAGCGCTGCACTGGAACGCCGAACTATTTTAACATATTTGTTGTGTAACTCTCACTTAATTTGGAAGCAGAACGATTGGACTGGGCACAGTTTAAACAAAAGCCAGCAGTTGCCATATGCCGCTATTGCTATTTCAATTGCTTGATTTGCAAGCCAGCTAGAGAGTGGGAAATCTAACCACACTATAAACTAGGAGATGCAGAGTGACAACTTACCTGGCTTGATTTACAGGGAGGAAAAGGCAGTGCTTCAGAGCACGTGGAAAAGTTTGATTGTGTTTGGCAGCATTGCAGTTTTAATAATTTAAAGAGTCGAGAGATCGAAATTGAGGATATGATACTACTTTACTGCTCAAGTACTGGTTTCTCTCCCTCCCAGCACTGCTTGGTTTCCTTTGGTGGTTCTTTTTTTTTTTTTTTTTTTGCCACTATGTTGTTTAATAATCTTAAAGCATTAGGTTATTGCATAACTTTCTCAGGGTCATAAGAGCGCCAGCACACCTGTAATAAATGGCCTTTAATTAGCTATGTCATCATTAGCGGTGGAAACATGCACATTTTGCTTGTGTACTTTAGTCATGGAATAACTTTGGTGATCGGATGTGCATGTACAGCTGTGGATGATCTGTGCTTGCCTGCAGAACAGCCTTCTGTAGGGTGAAATAAAGCAGAGTGGTAGATTGGAATAGTTACAAGAAGAGAAATGTAACAGGAGACTCCTGTAACTCCTCCTGTACCATTACTGAGTGTTGCTTAACAGCTGTTATGTTCTAGCTTACCCTAAAGTCACTAATGGTGTCACAGCACCTCCTCAAATAATAGTAATAGCTCTTTGTTTTTTCAACTGAAATGATTTTGAAAGCAGTGAGTGGGGTTGAGGAAGGCTGTGTTATTTCCTTTTCATATTCACTTGCCTGTGACTTAAAAATGTTTCTGAAATAGTTTGGGCACAGAACTATTTTACTTGAACTATTGTAAAAGCATCCCTTTAAATGTGACAGTCTCTCCTGGTTTAGGAGGCCAGGCAGCTCTTGTTAATGTTGAATGGACAGGAATGCTTGAGCCAGGTCTTGAAGGAGTCCTGACACTTCTTAGGTACCTTCTGCCAACTGCAGTCCCTGTGGTTTGGTTAAATATCAGTGATCAGTGTTTGCTTACTGATTGCATTAGTAAAAGTTCCATTGGCTGGAGCAAGTTATTGTGATGGATGAGGGATTGTTTTCTCTTCTTGTCCTAATAATAATAGGGACACACCTCATGCTGGTAGCCTGGATAAAGCAATCTGTTGGAGGGGAGAAGGGCTGGGGATTTTCCTTCAGTGTAATAGAAGAACACTTATCTCCTGATGGCAGTGTCACATCCTGTCCAACTCTTGAGTTTTGCCTAAACTTCAAAACCAGGTGTAATAAGCAGATGGAAATGGAGGTAAATTAAGTTCCGTGTCCTTGTTTCGGTACTGAACTGCAGTGCCGTTGGTCTCCACCTTAGTTTTAACTTTGTGCCTGTTGTCGTTAGATTGTTGTACATCTTATCGCAGTCCGTGGAAGTTTCCTTTGCAAGGACATTCATAAGGAAAACTGCCAAATTTCACTTACACGTCACCTTACATAAGTTAGTTTGAAGTTACTTTGTTCTTGCAGTACTGTTAGGAACAGGCCCCATCCCTGGGATGATTTTTGATATTCATGGCAGTCTTTGAATGGGAAGTTTTAAACTTTAAAATCAGGCTGAATTGTGCCTTGTTTTTCAGGTTTTTTTTAAACTGTTGCTGCATGCTGTGCCCACAATATGATCTGTGAGCTGCCAGCTTGGAGTGCAGTTTTCCAACTTTTTGCCAAGTGCTGCATTAACTTCTTAAACTTACTACGCCAGTTATTAGTAGTTTTGGTTTTGTCTTTAACCTCAACTATGTAGGGTGAGCAAGGCACAAAAAAAAGTTTCTGCATAGGCAAGATATATTTGTCATTTGTAAACAACTGAAAATTTTCAGAAATACTTACATATTGTATAACCATTATATGATGGTTCTTAAGACTGCTCTTGCTGGAGAATGTCTGGGTTTCTTTTTTAAAGCATTTTCAGCAACGTGAACTTTTTAAGATGTCCTGGAGGAAAGACAGAAGTAGCTTTGCTTGTTCTTGGAAGCTTGCTCTTAATAATGAAGAATATTATCTCATCCTGTAGCTGATTTTGAGGTCATACTGCTGTGTAGGGAGTTGATTTACATGAATACGTTTGTGGACTTGGGATTTGTGTCTGAAAAACTAGAACAAGCAAATAAGCAAGTTTGAATATGTGGAAACGTCGCTCAGATTGATGTCTGCTATTTCAGTTAGGTGCAAAGAAATGACTGATAAGAAATAAATGATATCTGTTAGGACAAGAATTATGATCAAGGCATTTCCAGCAGCAAGTTAATACCCAATAGGAACTGATGTTCTGAGAGCATTGATCACTGACTTGCCTGACCTTTAACTTCTGTTTGTTTCTGAATATATATTTTATGTTGTGTTTGTTTCCAGGAAACCAACATTTTATGTGCTTGCCAAGCTTTTTGAAACACTTGGTATATAAAAGTTGGAAGAATTTTTGAAGTTCCTTCCTCCAACTCCAAAGGTTGGAGGAAAGTATTTAAACTCAGAATTTGAACCACTGCCCTCTTAAGAAACATGGAATGAAATCTGAGGAGTTCAAGTATCTGTATTTCCTCCTCCACTGCTAATTCTAATTTGACTAAATGTATCTTGTAAGACTTGAAGGTAACACCCGTTGGTTTTTGTAGGTGTACAAATGAGTTACTGGGAGATGTTCTGAAGTACAAGGTAATGCTTGGCAAGTTGGTGTTTAACTGGAGTTCTCGCTCTGCAGCAAAACAAGGTCCTCGCTGGCCCCCTTTGTATTTGGAATGGAGTGTACATACTCACTGTAGTGCCATAGCTGGTAAAGTCACTTAGTGAATCGTCTCCATTGCATGTGTAAGCATGTGAATAACCTCCCAAAGTTATCTACATAGTTTGTCTGGAACCTGTTGCAGCTGCTCCATGGGGATGTTACTCCTTCAAGTAACAATACTAGTTCATATCTCATTCTAGTGTGAGAATAGTATGTCTTTGTGCTGAGTGTGATCTGTAAAGCTAAATCAGTATCTTCTTCCAGTAATTAAAAACAGGAAAAAAAAAAGCTATGCTTATTTTATAATGGTTAGTGGATGGCTTATCTTTAGGGTTGGAAAAACTTAAAACAGAATATTTGCCACCAAAGATGGCATTACTGAGCCATGCAGCATCCAAGGCGGTCCAGCAAAAGTTACCTGAGTGAATGCAGGTAAGCTGGATATTGGGCATCCTGTTTGATGCTCACTTGATGAACTCATGAGCAGGACGAGTAGGAAATCAAATTTAAGGTGAAAGAGTCTGTTTTGGCCTCTGAAGAAATGATTTATGAAAGACCAGCTTCCTTTAGAAGAATGGCCCTTCTCTATGGTGGAGGAATAGGTAGGAGAGCTGTCAAAACTGTCAGACTGCACAAAAAGTGCCCTTTGGGAAAGGAATTTGTTTACAGTTTAGTTGCTGGCTCTGTGTACAGTATGAGGGTTATTCTTGTATGCTTTACTACGAGGAGAGGTGTCTCATGTAGTTTTTCTTCTTTCTTGTGGTAAATGTATTTCCAGCTTTCTTTTCATTGCAGATGATGAGCAAATGATGGTTGCAATTTCAGCCCTATATATGGGTAGTTTTTGCATGGCAGGGTGGGGTTTATGTGCTACTGCAAGTCATGGTAGGTTTCTCTTAAAAGACTTGGAGTAGAAGCCAAAATGTTGAAGATGTGAACTAATAAGATGCCGTACACATTATAGACATGGAGTGCAGAATGTAATTTCTACTGAATTGATGTTTGAGAGTAGAACTTAATTTGCTTTTATGCAGTTGTTGCTCCAGTTAGATCAGAATCATGTTCCAGTCTGTAGTTAGTGTCAAATTATAGTGTTTGTTTTCCCACTGTCACCTTAGAGATAAACATGATGAATTTACAAGTTCTTATTGGTTTCAGTAAAATATATGGAGTGTCTTTTGAGCAATATGTTTTACAGTGCTTTAAGGATAACAAGGTGGCTTTTTTTTACTTGGATTGAAAATTACAGAAACTAGTCGGAGAACATCTGTCAGCTGCTTGTACTGACATGTTAGGACTGCTTTTTGTGTGTTGGGCATACTTGGAAAAGTTGTTCTCACCTCTTATCTTCTCAAATGGGGTGTTACTGCTGAGTGGAAGAATAAGTGCAGTTATTTTAACTATCTCTTTAAGCCCTATCCTGTGATTTTACTGCCTGCAAACTTGCAGTGCTGTCTTGGTTCCTGCTCCACCTCTTCTGCATGAAAGAAAGGGTCTTTTGGCTTTTACTTGTGCCTGTTTATTTACCTTGGGCAGTGTGGTGTGATCTACTCGGGGAACTGTAAACAACTGGGAAATAAAAGGTACAATTTGTCAATCCTTTGCCTAATATGGAAATCATAACAGTACTGATTTCAGGGCAGGAACAGTTGCTCCAAGTATGTGAAGTGCTGGGCATGGAGACAGAAGCTTTGCCCCCTTTAATGTATTGCTTAAACATAGAATAGTAGAGAAAATGACTGCTGTAGAAAATTAAGTTAAGGTTCTTGATATAATCAAATCACTTTCTTAAAACAAGAAGTCATCCTGCTTTTGAGAGAATTAAATTTCTTAAGTACTTTGTAATCCTGATCTAATACGAAAGAACTATTTCTGATCACGACAGCAGTGTAATTCCAAACATGGCCTTAAAACTGCCCTCAAGGCAGTTACCACTTATCTTTCAAACAACAAAGTCTTAAGCTTGTCATGAGGATAGGGAGGGAATGCAGTACAAAATTCTTAAAAGAAATCTTTCAAAGTGCTGGTGTGTCAGATTTGTTAGTACAGAAATTGTTTAGAAAAGTGCAGTAAGTAATGCAGTAAGTAATGCTTTTGAGGGTTGGGACACAGAACTGGAGTATTTTCTAGAGCTAATAGTACTGTAGAAATAAATAGGTACTGAAAACTTTTCATGTGTTAGACTGAGATTTAAAAGGAAAAAAAACACTTTCAAAATAAAATGTAGGATCATTAAGAAATGCAAGTCCTGCTTTCAAGCTTATTTTTTTCAGTAGAAAAAATATATTTGCAACATTTAGATACGCAGTGTGATTAAATATTTGTGGAACCTTCAGATGCTATGACGAATTGTGCTTGTTTGAGAAGACTCTTGAAATTTGGTGCTTTTGAAGAGGTTGGATGTTGGCTTGTGAAGGACTGAATATTATTCTTAGAGTCTTGATCTATGTACTTTGAGTTGCAGACTCAATATCACTGTTTCATTAATCAAATATCAAACTAAGCTGTTCTTTAGTGTAATCTGTTGTTGACTTGTTTCTGTAGTGCATTAGGACTAGAGTAAGCTTTTGTGAGCTTTGAAGAGGAGCACACTGCTGTCTATCTCTGTTTCAGTTTATCTTCTAATCCCGGACTTTTCTCCTCAGTGTTTACTCTAAAGGTTGTAAGGGAAGATTTCATGGATGTGCAGAATGAGGACATGATCTACAGAGAGTAAACTGTTGGTTGGGGTGCAGTGTTAAAACATACAATCTTTGTAGAGTTGTATTTCCATCTTCTTTCTCCACCCAAGTGAAAGATGTATATTAAACTCTTTGTGGTTTCAGCAGATGGTATGGTGTGCTGGCTTGTAGAAAAGCAGTTAGATTGGCTAGATGTATTTAGACAAGTTTGAGAACTTGATGTAAAGAGAAGTAGTAACCAGCTCCCTTCTGTGTTTGCTCTTTTTAAGTGTGGCTTGTCTTACCTCTGAGATTGCTCTCTCCTTTTCTCTCACTTCTGTACCACTAGGCTTGGCTGGCCAGTGCACACATGACAGTGGCATTTCTTGTCCCAGGAAAATGTGGTTTAAAATACAAAAATGTTTGTTTTGCTAGCAGTGGCTGATGTTTCCTTGGTATCAAGTGTCATGAATGATGTTAAAGATGCTTAGGTAAGTGGGTAAATCTTGAGCCCTTTGAACATACAAAGGCGCTTATTGCGTGGAACTGAGCTACTGAAGTGTAGGTGTTTTATAGTGTCCTTGTGAGAACTTAACTAGTGATTTTGAAATCAAAATTAATCTATTCTTTAGTAGACACAGCTCATAGCAGGCACAGTATATTTGGTAGATACGATCAAGGGAATGCTCTTCTATTGCCGGAAAGACTACGCTAAGCTCAAGGTCTTCCTGCCAGTTACACATCCTAGCCTGGGATACTGAGAAAACTGAAACTAGTGTTAACCTCAATTTTAAAAGGAAGGAAACTGTGTTCTTAAGTGAAGGTTAACAAATGTATTGGCTAGCCCAGCCTAAATCTGAACTTTCAGATTGAGGCAGATCTTTGGCAACACACGGTCAGATCCAGTTACAGCCCAGTTGTCTACCCATGTTTGCAGTGTTATCACATATCACTAAGTCAGTTTCCACGTGAACACGCTTCTTAACTGTTCTTGTGAGTTTTGAGAGTCTGGAGAAATTTTCCATCTGAATTAGGTTGTAGTCACAGAGCTGAACTTCTCTTTTGGCACCAGTGCCCAGTCAAGCAGTTTGTGCCTCCCCCTCAATTCTGCCGGTGCAGCTTTTTCAGAGGGTATAGAGTGCACAACACATCAGTTTGTGTTCAAGATAAGTTGGTGCCTGGACCTGGGACAGTGATGCCAACAGAGAGGGCAGCAGCCCTGTACTGTTCCAAGAGTCCAGCTGAACCGACCCTGTGCCCTGCAGAGGAAGCTGCATAGCTCTGCATTTTGTTTGCCTTCAGTTCCAGTGCTCATTGGATTCTTATCTAAGAGGTGATACCGTTTGTAGGAAGCTGTTTGTATTGGATTGCTTTTTCTGCTGGTTTGGTTTGTTTAGCTGACTTGACTCTAAGCAGCATTATATATGTGGCAAAATTAGCAGGAAAGACGGCATGGTGCTGGAAGTGGGAAAGAGTGGGAGAGTCCTTGTGAGTGGGTGGTTAAGACTCATCTGTGCTGTTGAAACAGGCTTGAAGAGGCAACAGGGGGAAGAGGCAGTTACTGGCACTGCCCTGTTGGAAGAATTAATGCACTTTGAGCTGTTGCCTTAGCAAGGGATTTATGTGTAGCAGCAGCAGTGATGCCGGGCAGTCTCAGGAGTTGTGGTAGTAGGTGCAGGGCACTGAAGGATATGGATTTAGTTAGGTACTGTATCAATTATTATGGGTTAATTGCAGGAGAGTGATGTGAAAATCCAGCCTTCCTCCTTTACGTGCTCAGCATCAGGAACTCTGATAAAAACTATTTTTGTTGTAGCTATGTGAGAAAAATCTCTTCCTCCAGTGGAGATAAAATGAACACATGCAAAATGTGGTTTGTTTTTTTTGGTTTCATTTCTCTTGAATTGTGCCTTGTGTGGAACTTTTTTTCCTGTTTTGATTCACATTGTTGATCTGGGTGTTAGTTGTGTTGACACACATTGTGTTTCCTCCGTCACACTTCCCTTTCATCTGGTGGGTGTTAGTGATGCTGCCAGGTTAAGAACAGTTAAGAAAGGAGAAGAAGGAATTGAAATTCTCCATGAAGGTGTCTGAAGGTAGTTACTATATCAGTTTTGTAAACTGTGTGATCTAGATAAGGCAGTTTTATAAGATAAACCTATACTCTCCTTGTACTGCTCTTTATTCTTTGAAATGAAATGCTGAACTTTCTAATAAAACAGAATCCTGGAGTTCAGTGCTGGAAAAACTGGCTGGAAGGTTCTCTTAGCTGCAGGAACTTAAAGGGAGGTGGGAAGCTGAGTGTAGACTGGAGGCTGGGCTAAAAGGTCATTTTTGGTTAGAAACTTCATAGAATCGTTAAGGTTGGAAAAGACTTCTAAGATCATGGAGTCCAACCGTTAGCACAGCACTGCTATGTTCATTACAACCATGCCCCTAAGTGCCACATCCACTTGTTTTTTGAATGCCACTTCCTGAGCCAACCTGTTCCCCTGCTTGACCACCCTTTCCATGAAGAAATGTTTCCTAATATCCAATCTAAACCTTCCCTGACACAATTTGAGGCCCTTTCTTCTCATCCTGTCACTTTTTATCTGGGAGAAGCAGCTGACCCCTGCCTGGCTACAGTATCCTTTCAGGTAGTTGCAATAAGGTCTCCCGTGAGCCTCCTTTTCCCCAGGCTAAACTCCCCCAAGTGCCTGAACTGCTCCTGGTTGGAGTTGTACTCCACATCCTTCACCAGCTTCTTTGTCCTTCTCTGGACAACTGCAGGACCTCAGTGTCTTGTAGTGGGTGGCTCAAAACTGAACTCAGTATTTGAGACATGGCCTCACTAGTGCTAAGTACAGGTGGGCAATCACTACCCTGGCTCTGCTGGCCACACAATTGCTAATATCAGCTTGTTGAAAGCATAGTTTGATCAAAAAAGAAAAGTTGAAGACTCTTTGTCTTACTATGTTTCCTTAAATGTATTGGTGTTCCTGACTGACAGCTTGTTTATCCTGGAAACTAGGATGAATCCTGGCCCTTTGGCATACCTTCCTGTACAGCCAAAGGGAGAACTCACCTTGCTTTCTGCTCAGCTCCTCTGTGGCCATGGTACATCTGGGTGGCTAAACCTGTTCTGACTGCCAATCTAAAGATCAGACATGGGGTAATTGCAGTTGGCATCTCTCGCCTTATTCTTTTCTCCCTGTTGTTCTCGCTCAAAATGTTGGTTTAGGTTAGCTGATCATCGTTCACATTATTGGCTGCTGACATGAGGAATGTATACAAGGTACATAAAATGTAGTTATGGCCTAAACCGATTAGAAAATACGGAGTTCTTGAGTGAGCAACAATCTTAAGCAAAATCACTCTGAAATACAAGTGGAAGTTTGCCTGGTTTAAATGTGTGTGGCCTGCAAGGATCCAGTTCTCTTGCAGTGTTCACAAGGAGCTTTCACGTGCAAATTCCAGAGTTAGTGCTGAACTAGGACGTTGTCAGATCCCATGTATTTTCATTCCCATCCTCAAGAACCTTTTGGGATGGATAAGACAGGGGAGAAAAGGTGAGGAAGAGGTCTTTTAGTGCTTTCATCTGTCCTTTGTATTCTAATACAGCATTCTCTGAGGGGGCTGGAAAAGTACTGGTAAACCTTACTGTGGACAGAGATCCTGTTAGGTCCTTCAGTGAGTGTGCTATTAATAGCTCTGGGTTTTGGGCAGAGTGGAAGAAGGATGAGAAGGCATGCTTTGCCACTATCCCTGCCTTTCAAGATTTTCCTTGTAGCTATGGAGAAGTATCTTTCTTACCAAGTTCATGATGTGCTTTCTGAAAAGCAGTCCTTTTATATATATATATATATATATATATATATATATATATATTTTACTTACTTGGTTATGTTAGAGATTATGCTACTTGTGTCTTATTCTTTGCTTACTGGTGTTCTTGTAGCTGTTTGCTGAGATTAGCTGAATTTGAAGGTTGACTTTTTTTTGCTACACCAGTCTCTCTCTGGTGTTTTTATCTCCATAAATGGAGAATGCAGAATGCCATCTTATCAGTATTTTGTATATGGGAGAGCTCCTGCATGCATGCAGACCATTCAACTGAGAACCAGTTTAAGGCACTTAGGAGTAGACAGACCTATTGTTTGATTAGTTATGGTGCTTCATAGGTATCTAGGTCATCAGAGTATCTTCTTTTTCCCCTTGCCTGGCAGAATTGTATCTCCAGGTACTTCTCGCTTCAGCTCACGGTTTATTTAACAGTTCTTGATCTGTCCCTTCAACATCCTTTTGCCCTGAAGGAACAGAGAGAGTTAAATGTGTCTTCCCCCCTTCACCCCTACTCCTCTGTCAGTCTTACTGGATATCCAAACAAGTCTTCGGAACTTAGCTCATCAGGGCTATTTATAGCTGAAATATTCAAAACATTTAATTATTTCTGGCCTTAAAATGAGCTACTTGGCAGTATTAGCTAGTCAGCAGTAGGAAAGCAGTGATGCATTAAGGTCTGTGGCAGCCCCATAGCTTTCATGTGAGTTTATTGCATGGAGTTGGACTGCTGGAGAAAGGGGAGCACAATTTTGTGGCTTAAGTCTAGTGATTTTTTTTAAATTTTTTTTTTCCCCCCAGAAGATGTGTCCAAATAAGGTTCGAAGGTTAGGCTGTTTTTCTGTCCTCTGGAACTCAGTTCACACATGCCTCTACTTTCCTTCTTTCACTACATCAAAACAAGAAACATTTAAGCACTTCCTCTCCTTTCTCTCTAAGGAAAACTTCCTGGGTGAAACTCTGAGAGAATGCATTACATTTAAATGCAGTGCAGCAGTTTCCTCGTGATAAATTAAGATTTTGATTCAAGCCATGAACCTCTCTTGGGAGATTGAACAAGATTTCAAGCCAGATGGTTTGAGGTTAGTGTAGCCCACTTCTCTTGCTCTTTACCATTCAGGTGGTGGGGGGAAAACAGTCGTGCATCTGTATTGAAACATGAGCAGGAGACTTGGATCACTGTTGTGTGGAGGCAAACGTGGTGTCTGTAGAGCACCAAGAAAAACAGTTGAGGGATTTTGAAAGCTGAAGTATCCAGGAGTACTGGAAGTCTTGATTTAAAGTTGGACCTGTAGCAAAGTGCGGGTTTATGTACAAACAAGACATTAAGGCTACCAGCTAGAAGATGTACAGCTTGAAGTCTCTAAACTCCTTGTAATAGGGCCTTGTAATAGAGCAAAGGAAGTACTGATGAGAGACAGCTACACTAATGAAAGTGACTTATTTAGACTTTGTTCATAATCCAAGTATTATGCCACTAAAAAGCAAATGAGATTTAAATTTATTTTAATGTTGTTTTGCATCTGTGTTCAACCCACTGCCCAGAGAAGCAGTTACTAGTTGTCATTCAGTGCTTGTTGATCAAAAACCTATTCTATTCTGTATCTAAACCCGAGTTTAGCAATTAATGTTTGCTTTTCTTTTCCTTTATGAAAGAATGTGAATGATGTGTTTAAAGAGCTCGAGCCGTATTTGTGTTAAATTAACACAAAGGTAACTATGTTAGTACTTTATTTCAATTAATGTGCTTAAAGGGAGGAATTTGCATTTAGAGCAGGCTGTCTCTTATTTTCATAGCACACAGGTGTAGCTGAGTGCTTTCATTCTTGTGTTCTTACACTGCAGGACAAGTAGGTCATCAGCTGCTGGCTGTGTACTTAGAGGAAGCAGGAATTAGCTTTTCATTTTACCTCATACTTTAAGAAATGGGTTATTTAGTCGAGTTTGTTCAGTTGAAATACTGTCTGCTTACACAAGAGGCTACTGTTCTCAAAATCTGGCTTAGTATTTCAACAAATGGAGCTTGTTCTGGATACTTAGCTGGTATCTGGGTAAACAGTATCCTGCTGTAGTTGTTGCTGCGTGGAGTGAGGAGTTTATAGGGAAACTGTATGGTAGTATCTTGGCTGTATTTGCTTCCATTCAAATCTGTCTGCCACAGTGTCTTGCTGTACAGTGTTGCTTCACTTGTGTCTCCTATCCTGTTTGACCCAGGTTAGGAAGTGATTATACCAGTCAGAACTGTGCATTAGCCCACAGGTTCCATTTGAATAATTCAGGTTGGGAGAAGCCAAAATGAAGTAGGGAATGATTAGTGAACAGGCACAGTAATAGGCCTGAAAGGATGACAGACTCCAGGGGCAGGTGCAGTCGATGATGTTTTTGCATCATCTCCAGACAGAGCAATAGGCAGGACCATAGTCTGGAACCTGTCAGTTTGGTAGCATAGAAGGTCAGGTGAACATCTTGAAAAAAGAAAAATGCCTGCAACACTGCTACAGGTTCTAGTGCCATACGCTTTTGACAGATGAAAGCTCTTCTGTGTGTATTAAAAGCGTGAGGTCCAGGCCTTCTGTGCACTTTTCCAACAGCACAGAGACCAACCCTGTGACTGAGCTGGGTGAATCTACCAACCTGTCTTTAAGGCTGTGGCTGGAGGCGTCATTGCCTGGCTGTTGTGAACATGAAACACACCTCTGAAAAAAACCATTCTGAGTGTGAATGTATTGGGGCGGATGTGCTGGGTTGATAACTCCATTACTGGGGTGGAACTGGACTTATCAAAGTGTTAATATGTACTATAAAAACCAAACAAAACCCCCAGCCGAACACAAGTCTTGTTTTTTTGGTTGCCTCTGTAGCAGTACTGAAATGTATTGTCACGGAGACCTATAATAGGGAGGCTGTCACTGACTTTGCAAGTCCAAATTACTGTCCAGTTGGCCTTGAATGTTTTGGTTTAGAAGCGATTTTTCTGTGAATGGCACCTCTTCTACAGTTAGTCTTCACCTGTTTTATACTTGATTTGCTGGGACTGGACTGTTGCAAGAACCTAGGGTAGTCTCTGGTTCTTAGATTGGGCTTTAGGACAAATCAACTGAAATTCTAAGTAGTATGGTCTGACTAGGGTTCCTGGTGCTGAGGCAGGTGAGGAAGGGGACAGAACTGAGGAACAGGGCTTAGTGTTCTGAATTTCATTATCTCCTGGCCTGACTTGGCAGTGCTATCAGCATGTTTATTTTATGAACTGCTTTGACAACTTACTACAATGCTTTTGCAGAAAACTGGATAGTGAAGTGTGGCTTCTTGTCCTGGCCATTGTTTCCAGAGGCTGCACTGAAAGTAATTCTTGGAGTTGGAAGATGATCTCTCTGCTCAGGATGCTGAAGCCTTCTAGAAAGGCTTTCTAAGTACTCCAGTGCTGCTTGAGACAGTGACTAGCCAGAATAAGAGGGTGAGCAGCCAGAAGGCAGCATAAAGGACCACAAAAGGCTGTGAGGTCTGCCAGGAACACCTGACAGGTTAGCATATGCTGATTATGCTGCGGGATGGGCAGTAGCACTTGTTCTATAGTTCACATGCTTAACTTGTGCAGTGTCTGTTCTGGTAATTGCTAACTAGTTCAAAATTTTGAAAGGAAGGGTGTTCTCTGCCAGAGTTACCAAACCAGCTCTTCTTGGTGGATCAAGTTTCCTTCACAGCTGTCAACACTGTAGTTCTCCACCCTCTGAAGTGCTTGATTGATGGCAATGATGGTCTTTTCTCTGGGTAGCTTGGGAACTTCCAAATATATTAGGCTGGCTAGCAAAAAAAAAAGCCAACAAACTAACCTGACCCCAAACAAACAAACTTGATGGTCTGGACTTGACTTTCTGATTTCTGCTGCTAAGTGAAATCTAAGAGGAGTTGAATAGGGTCTAAGATGAATCCTCTCTCCGGTCCCTTCTGAGCTAATGAGCTTCAGTGGTGCAGAAAGCTGTTAAGAAAATATTGTGAGCTTTTAATGGGCATATTGTGTGTAAGCTCTTGATAGTGCTGTCTACTTGTGATAGGGAGGATATGCTTGTTTATAAATAACTAATGATAAAGGGCCATTCTAGTTGTTTGTTCAGAAAGCAGCTTGGCCTGAAGGGGCATTGGGTGGCTGTGCTCTGCTGTGGCAGAAGGGTGCTGCTGCAGCTTGAGGTCTTTGAGGTTTGCCAGGGTTTTGATGACTTCCAGGTAGGACAAGATGGTTAATGTCAGGATCCAAGTGAATGAAGAGAGGCTGCAGATGTAGCTTCAAACTATTTTGCAGTCTGCCGTAGTTTACAAAACCAATACCTCACTGCATTTAAATAAAAGAATACAAGGCTGTTTTAAGTAAACAAGTTACATTTGTTGCCAGGGACGTGTGTTAGAAGCAGAGGCTTCAAAACGTTGTGTGAATATGTTCGCTAAAACACAGGCATCTCTTCTTGAAACTATCTAACTTTAATGCTTTTATCAATAGAATTATTCCCTTTATGTTTCTAGGCTGTGACACTGAAGGCTTTCTTTCTGACTGTCAAAATCTTCATATCTTCGTACCTGGGCTGTCCTCCCCAGTTTTCTGGCCTACAATGGATCCTGCCTATATGGGGCAAAGCCTGTTTTCTAAACTCTTTCAAAAAAGAGGGCTTGTTTAATATCTGGGAATACAAAAGCTTTAGGCCAAAGGTGAGAGATTTTTCCTCTAAAGTGGTGACCAGTGTTGTGTCAATGTAGTTTGTATATTTTGGTATCCTGCTGACAACTTCTCTTTTAAAAATTATTGCTTCTAGTTGTCAGACCTGCTAGTATAATCAATTATAATCATTATAATCAATTACAATCAAGTATCTGGAATGCAAAGTCTGGCAAGAGTGACTTGGCAGATCCTGTGCGTACTGGCAGGTTCAGAAGTGAATGAAACTGGTATGTTCCACGGTGCCTCACGGACACATCCTGCAAGAGAACGCTTCTTGCGGGCTGCTCTTCCTCAGGAAGCACAGGGGCCATGTGCTGTACCTGCACTCAGTGCATCAAGTAACTGGAGAGGTGGCAGCTGCTTTGTCTTTGTTAGAGCAGTGCTTGGAAATGCAAGCATGGCTGGGACAGGGGACTTGAATTCCTGTGTGATAACTCCAGATAAGTAACTGCCTTGATCAGGTTTGTGCACGGGGGGTTCCAATCGAATGTGGCAAAATGTAAGTCTGGAGTGGGAGGCAGTTCTGTAAGCACAAAACCACTTTCAGATGCTTCCTAGGAAAAGTGGAATCGGGAATGATAGAGTTCATTTTTGCTGTGGGGCAAACTTTGATGTTGTGGTGCTTGAACAAGAGAGGAGGTTTCATCTTGGATAGGTCAGTTTGGTTTTCTTTTAAGCCTTTAACTCAGTAATTTCTGAATTGTAGAAGTCAGGAAAATAGGATATTGGTACTATTATAGTGTATCTCTGAAGGGCCGTGTAACCTTGTAAGTCATTAGTAACTTAAATCTAATCTGAGTTACAGTTCTTTCAGCTAGTGTTTGATTCTGAAAGGATATTAATTATGAAATTGTGTATAAAATAGTCTCTTAACTATTTTTGAAAGAGTTGTCACTCAGTCTTGCTTAATAGTGTATCATAGGAAAAGTATGAAGCCAGAAACTACTTCCAGTGTTTTTAGGTTTTCTTATCCCAGGAGTGTTAGGCCTTGAACATGCTCAAGTGTATATCTTCTTGCAAACAGTGAATAGGTGCTCTGAAGTCTGTCCTGTATTGAGACTTGAAACAGGTATCATGTGTTGGAATTAGAGAGGAGAGTGGGCCTCTGGTGTGTGTTATCCTGGAGTTCCATACTAGATCAGTGGTCTTGCAAGCAAAACCGACATATTTGCAAGCAAAACTGACAGAAAACATTCATTTCCCCCCACCCTCCCCTCCTTTACAATAGTATAAGAAGGTGGTGATATCAAAATGACCTTTTTTGGTCCTCTTGGGAGCTTATTTTAAACTATTCATTTTTTCTCGGATAAAAAGACCCTTGGTTTTTAATAGAAATTATACTTAAGAAGCCTTTAAAAGGAGTTTTGAAGCTGAAAATCAAGGGTTTTTTGGTTATTTTTTAAAACATAGGGAATGCCGAAGATCTGAAATGTAGACTATACACAAAGGTGATGAAAATGGACATGGAACTACTGTGGATCTCTTTGTCTGTGCACATGCAGTCCCAAGAACATCCTTTTAGCTGCTGGAAAAGAAAGCCCAGCTCAAGACTTCACTTAAAAAACAAACAAACAAACAAAAAAACCCCACCCCAAACAACAAACAAACAAAAAAACCCTTCCCACCAACCACAAAAATACCGTGTTTAGTGCCGTAAGCTCTGACTTTCTAATGTGTTCTCACGTGTCAATTTGCAGGTAAGCATTATGAAGAAGAAGAGGAGGATGCTCTACCTGACTCAGATGCCCTGCCAGACTCAGATGACGAGGTGGAATTGGATAAGCCGCGCCCCATACAGATTGTCCTTGCTCACGAAGATGACCATAACTTTGAATTAGATGAAGCAGCATTGGAAAAAATCTTGCTTCAGGAACACATTAAAGATCTTAACATAGTAGTTGTGTCTGTAGCAGGAGCTTTCCGCAAAGGAAAATCTTTTCTGCTGGACTTCATGCTTAGATACATGTATAACAGGGTGAGTAATTTGGAGTTTTCCTGCAGGAGAAAAGCAGTTTGGTATTTTAGTCATTCACCTTTGTATTTGTTAACTTGGGCACAAATACAGCAGGTCAAATTTTTCTTACTCATTTGTTGGGGTGGGGAAACCTATTACTTTTTCTACACTGTCAAGAAGTGTATTTAAGTGACAGTTTTTCAATATACATTTTCTTATGGTTGTCAGGGGAACTTAATGGGCATCCTGATGTAAGTAGTCATGAGGAAAACTTGAGTGAAGGAATGTGAGGCCTTCTAGTTGATCTTTGGGGAAGGACTCATCCATGTGGTGGCCTGGAGAAGTCTTGCTTTGATTTGATCTCCTGAAATCATACTGTACCACTCACTTTACCCATTACTGCAACAATAAAAGTCTTACCAGAGAGCTATTGGAGGACTAAATCTGCTTAAATCTGATGTATGGCACAAAGGAGGAAGTTTCCTGTTTGCTACTTGCAACGTGTCTCTGAACACAATCCAGGAACTTTTAAAATCCTTTTAAGTTATTGATTAATGAATATCTGATCCAAAAATTAATTTTTTCTAAATTTTAGTCTGTAGCTTTTGGATGGTGTTTTGACTCCTATACTTGGAATCATTGGCTTCTATGGAGAAGGTGGGGTGGGATCTTCTGTGAACATACACTTCTACCTGTCACAGGTTGTGGCGTTTCTTTTAGTCTTCAGAGTGAATATTGACGAGTCAGTGTTTTGTTGCTCTTTGAAGCTCTTAAAAAAAACCCAGATCTGATTCCTTTTTTGGTCACTGTTCTTTGGAGTTCGTGCTAGCTGGCTTGAGGAGAAAACAAGATGAACCCTGCAGTTACAGGAAATATGGGAGTACTGCAAAGAAGCTGCTGATAGTTGGCAGATGAAGACTTCCTTCCCTCAGTGCCAGTAGTGCCTGCTATTGAATTCCTCTCACTGATTTACCAAGAGCTGTGTAAGAAAGACCCTGAGGATATGGTAGGAGGAATACAGAGTAGCAAGCTGGTGCTCCCAACTTGTTAGTACTCCTTTAACCTAGGGAGGAAAAATGTTTCAGTTGATACAGCTGTTCAGGGGGTGGCCTTTTGTGTGGGTGTGTATAAACCTTCTTGTGTCCTGTCTGTGTTCCAAACAAAACCAACTGAACAAAAAAAAAAAAAAAAAAACCACCAAAACACCCCAAAAACCAATAACCCCTACAAAAAAAAGAAAAATCCAAAATCCTAGCTATAGCAATCTGAGCAAGATGTTGGGCTGGGTAGAGGTAGTGCTAATTCCTTTTAAAAAACAGGAGAGCTGGGCTTTAAGCAAATACTCTTTAACTTTCAAGTTGTGAAATAAAACAACAGTTGATAAAGCAAAGCAGATTGAAATGCTGTTTCAGCCTCGTGCATTGTTTCAGTTTCCTTTATTGTGCAGTCACTTTTCTCAGTTTTCTGTAGGTGCCCTTCAAAATACCATTTGTTTCTCTTAAACTGAAGGTAAAGGCAAGCTTGGCCATCTACTGTAACAACTATCTCTTACAAAAACAGAGAGGTCTTGCTCTCCATGTGCTGCTTCTGGCCAGGCATTTACATTCTGAAGCTGTAATGCTTGCAGGCCCTTAGCAGAGCTGATCCAACTCAGTGATGCATCAGAAGACATTGCACTTTGACAAACTGTTTTCCTGCCAGCTCCGTGACGTAAACTGGGTTAGGGAAAGAGTTTGACAAGCATCAGAACTGCAAACGGATTGATGGAAGTTGGAGATGAGAGAGGATAAGTGCAACACCTCCTCTTTTGAGCACTCTTGAGTTATGTGAAGTCAATTGATATCCTCTGCTTATGAAAATTTAGCACAGGAGGAGAGGTATAGTTTTATATTACTTAGTCTGATCCCTCCATCTTCAGTTAGGCTCAGTTACAAGTCTGTATTTTCTGTGAACTAAATATTTGATCCTGCACAGAATACTAAAGCAATTGCATTCAGTTCATAGGCTAACCAAGCAATTTTGGGGTGTCCTACCCTGTGGGTATCAACATGCATGATGAAAAACTTGACAAGAAACTTCAGAATCTTGTTTTCTTGCCTTAAACCAAGGGCAGGAGGTCATGTGAAAAGCTGCCATTCCAAAAATCCTTCTAGGGCCAGGTGAAGCCAGAGGTAGGATTTGGGTGTGGCTGAGGTTGCTCACTAACTTCAGGACATCTCATTTCAAGCACTGATGCTTAGGGTAATGATTGCTTATTTGGAAGGAGCAGCAGCAGTTGTGTGTTCAGCAAGCTGCTGCAAGCATCCTGTGATCTTAAGCCTTATTAAGAGTTGGGTGCAGTAACACTTGTAAATTTAGATTTAAAAGTTGGTTTGTTTGTTTTTTTTTTTTTTTTACGAGATGTCACCTTTTCTTGAATTAGTCTTCAAGCTGCACTGTGTACTAATGCACTATGCAAATAAAGCTGCACTGGACCTTTCCTTAGTGTGGAATAAATTTAGAGAAATTATCTTTTAGGGGCCTTTTATTCCTCTTCCCATCTCTTGAATGTCTTTCAAGCCAACTTGATGGATGCAGACTTAAAATACTGAATTTCTGCTAAGGAAAGATGGGGGTAACAAGCTAGGAGTGCTTCAAACTGATGCAAAGGTCAGTCAGAGGCAGGCTGAAGAACATCATATGTAAGGTGAAGCAACTTCAGGTGAAGTTGTGCCAGGTAAAACCCTAAAGTCTCCTGTGGTCCAGATCACATATGAAATCAAATGAAGCCATATCTAGTGCTCATTGAGGGACTTGTCAAACCATATGTGTAGTGTTGGTCTAAATTGTTACAAACAAGGATAATGTCTGGACCAAAATGGGATGAACTATTCTTTATATAAAAGAAAAATGGAACGTATTGCTGAATAACGTAACAGATTCTTTTGAAAAAGTAAAAAGCCACAGTCCATTGACATGTGCATGTGAAATATGATTCAGCATCGCAAAACCGTACCCTGGAGGCTACTGAAGCACAAACAGGCCTGGAGCTTTGATTTCTAGAGTGGTCTATGGAAGCATGAGCATCTTCTGGGATAAAAAAGAACTCCAGGGGAAAGCTGTTCAGGTTTTGCTTATTCTCTCTGGTAGAGGTGTCTTGTCAAAATAAAAGGAAAAAAAATCACGAAACCAAACAACCCCAACCCCGAACAACCTACCTGTAGAGACCTGTATATCTCTTTACTTGGATACCTGTGTTAATTTTCTGAATTTTTATCTGCTTGTTCCACATTTTATTCAAATAGCAGAGTTGTGTGGGGCACCATTAGCATTTGGGCGAGTGCTGCTGCAGAATTGTCTGATTGCCTGTGTGCTGTTAGACATGAGGAAAGTGTGCAGGTGTTTTTCCATCCCCTTTTAGAAATAAGTTCTTTTACTTAGTTTAAAGTATTTTTATTCCTTATACCCCCTGGGTGTTCCTGCTGTTTTCTGAAATGTGAAGAAATACCTTGAACTGTTTTCTGAAAACTGCCAGTGCAGAGTCAGCTAGGGAGAGCCCATAGCCCAGTGAATTGAGAAGTTTCCACCCTGACCTTCTCAGTGGACACTTTCCTGGCTAGTAATCTGCTCTGGACAGTTTGAGGCAAATTCATTAAATGTTTCTTTCTGTTCTGCCAGCTTGCTATGTTCCAGCCTCTGAAAGAAAGGTTTTTCTGTAACTTTCCTCATCAGTTAAACTGTTGTGTGCCTGCCACTTCTTTCGTGTAGGATTTCAGTGTATATAAACCTATCACAATGAAACTTCTTCAGGGTGCTGCTCATGCTCCCAGTGCATTTAACCACATTTTTGGGTTAAACATGCTCATATAATGGCTGGATTCTTCTGTGTGAGCCACTGCTCTGTGTTGCCTGTCTTTGAAAACCTCATTACAATTCCATCAGCCAGGAACGTTAGCTGCCAACTGTACTCGACTATTTCACAAATTGGGCAGTGTCCCAATAAAATTTTAATACGAATGGGTTGATTGACATGTATCCAACTCTTAATCTGACCTTTTCTCTTGAATCCTAATCACTTAGGGGAGAGGATTTTGTAATTGTGACAAATGTAGATTGTAGATCTTCTGATCCTTGCCTTTTCTCTGTGGCTTCTGTAGGATGACATTGGGAGTCTTGTACTGGCTTTTGTTAGTTCAGGGGCTCAAATACTTAGCCAACTGTTTGTGAGGGTGAAGGGATAGGATTAAGTCAAGATCAGGTGTTCTGTCCCTAGCAGAGGTTTTCCTGTAGTTAAAATACGTTCTACTGTGTTTGAGTTGATTCTTCTCAGCTGTGAGAGAAGAGCATGAGTGCCAAGTGGAATTGATGGACAAAACTGAGCTGTTCTCCATAGCTCTGAGTGCTTGAGACTCAAACTGTGTACATATTCTCTTCAGTGACTGAAAAGCTATGCAGCCACTGAAATGTAGTAATCTCACTTTGTGGATGATCCTTGAAACACGGCAAAGTGGCTTTGTGTTTTCCTATTTTGTGTAGTGTTGTCAACTGTAGTGGCTCTGAGGAAAATGTTAAGGACAATTTGGAAGTCTGCTAAAATGTAGCATGTTAAAAAAAAAAAAATCTCCTCCTTGGTTTTACATAAGCTTTTCCTTTTGTTTTGTAGACTTCTCCTTGCTGGATAGGTGGAAACACTGAGCCATTGACTGGATTTACATGGAGGGGTGGATGTGAACGAGAAACCACTGGCATTCAGATTTGGAGTGAAGTGTTTGTAATTGATAAACCTAATGGAACAAAGGTAGGTGCTTGACTTACATTGATTTACCCATGGTCTTCCTCGAAGGTGTTGTGGGGTTTTTGTTTTCATTTAGTTGTGTGGGGTTTTTTTGGTTCTTTTGAAACAAAACAGAGACTGTGGATGGCCCATCCCGGGAAGTGTCTCTGGCCAAGTTCAGCAGGGCTCTGAGCCACCTGGTCTAGTAGAAGGTGTCCCTGCCCATGACAGGGGGGTTGGAATTAGGTGATCTTAAAGGTCCCTTCCAACATAAACCATCTTTATGATCTGTGACTTAAGTAGGTTTATGTAATAGGTTTCACGGTGACAGTGCAAAAATGTTTGTTTTCGTTTGCATTGAGTAGCTGCATAACATATTTGGAATCAATGTAAGGATCAGTGAAAGGATGGAGACTGATTATTACAATCCAGGAGAAAGATTCAACAATAGGGTCATTCTGAGTGTACTTTGTTTTGGCAAAGTTACTCCATCCAGGCTCATGGGTGGGTTATCCTGTGAATGTTGTAAAACTTTAATGGTTATAAATATCATATACAGACAAATGCTGTTATGAAGACAGCTCTGTAACAAACACTGTTTTTTGAGGGGTGAAAATACATTCTAGCTCGTAGCTGTGTTGTAGTGAAATGTAATGCATGACTGTAAGCACTGGAAACAGCCTCAGTGTCTGGAGGCTGGTCCTTCTATATAGTTTTAACAAGTAGTTTATAAAAAAGGACTAAGTCTAACAGTGGGGAAAATGGGCTCTAACCCAATTCTAGTCAAAGCTGATGTGTCTTTTTTAACTCCTAAGTCAATTTAACTACAAAGTTTGGTTGGAGATGTTAATGCAGAAACAAAATGTTGATGTTATTATTATATACTTCATAGTACTGGTGGTGATTTGGAGCTGTTCATGTTCTCAGCTATCAGTTCTAGGTTATTTAAATTTCTTACCCTTTGCATTTGCAAGGGAAACATCTGATGCCCAATTAATATGGGACATGCATCTTAAAGACAGTGGCTTAGTGGTGTGCAGGAAGTTTTAACAAATTTCACAGCTAACCAAACATTTCTCTGGCTAAAATCCAGTTATGTTGTGAGGATCTGCTTGTGCTCCGGGAACAAATCACTCACTTATTCGTGCTTATCAGTCATGTCTATCTGAAAGAAGGGAATTGTAATAGATCCCAAAGATGGGAGTTGGACTGATTACTTTTCTTTCCCACTCACTTTTTTCCAATAGTCAGTCAGTATCAATTGTCTTATTTTCTTCTGAAAGTAATTATTTTAAGATTATATATTTTTTTTGAAATAAACACGTCACTCTTAGCTCTGATGAGCTATAATAGATTTGCAGCTGAGACTGAAGTTGTTCCAGTGAATAAGAGCTGTCAATTCCTCTGCACTGTGCCCCTCTGGGCCAAGGGAGGCTATTTCTGTAGGAGAAGGTAACTAGGCAAGGCCAGGGACTTAAGGCTGAGGACGTGGCCCTCTGGCTGCTGCTTACTCAGCTGTAGGCATGTGTGTCATGTGTGCAGGGAGCTGACTGAGATTTAGTAAGTAGGTGCAGGGGCAGAAGCTTGCTCTACTTGAAATAGAATTTATTACAGTGGCCTGGAGTATGAAAATGTTAATGGTTTGGTTAACTATTGCTGTTCTTTAAAACTCTCTAGGTTGCTGTACTACTCATGGATACCCAAGGTGCCTTTGATAGCCAATCCACTATCAAAGACTGTGCAACGGTTTTTGCTCTGAGCACCATGACAAGTTCTGTCCAGGTGAGAATATCTGTGCTGGAAAATAATGGCAGTGACAGGAATCCTCTGTCCTGAATAGGCAAAGCATGGCTCTCAAGCCACACCTAGAAAGTTCACCTGCATATCTTCCTCCAACTGTGATTTAAAATTTCATTCTTTGTCTTATTTTCAGTGTAGTACATAAACTACTTAAGGTTCTCAGTGGAATCAAGGTTATCCAAGGCCAAGCTGAGTTACATTGCTGACAGAACTGGGAAATCCCTTCCCCCTCAAAAGATGTCAGAGTAGCAACTGCTTCTGTACAGATGTGTTACAGAATCTTTTTTAAGACTTTAGATACAGTTTGGGGTGACATTACACTGTGATCAGCTAAACTTACAATAGCTTCTACTGTTAAAGTATCAGTTAAAAATCTGAAAATTCTCTTGTGTTATGCTCAAAGCTACTTTTAAGCTCATGCCTTAAATGTGCCAAGAACGAGCAGGTTTTTGAGGGGTGACCTTCTTCAGAGATGTTCTAACATAAAAGGAACAGGAGTATGTAGAACACTACTTCTGTCCTGTGGATTTTTTGGTTGGTTGGTTTGTTCCTGTGGTTAGGATAAGTTTTGGGTTGTTAATGCATCTTTTTCTTTATTGCTGTTCATTATTTGTGCTTGAAAACAATCATGAAGCTCCCTGGATGAAACCAGATTTCTCTGGGAAGATTTGAAAGCAAAAAAGCCTAGTGAATTGACTGTCTGGTTATTTCTGTGTCAGAGATACAGCTGCTATCATTGAATTCTAGAGCACTTGGACTTGAGGATGGCTAACAGGCCTTCTTAAATCTCTTATCTCACACCTGTGTGGTGATTGATTGAAGCATTCTTCCTTGCTTCCTTTATGGTTTACTTCCTTGGAAAGAAATGGTTCTAGAAGGATTAGGGTGGTCATCAGTGGTTTTGTTGCTAGTGCTTTGAATAAGGAGGTGACTTTTGTTTGAGATGTGTTCTATGACGCCTTTCTAGTTGCTGACTTTGGGGTAGTTAGACTTTTCTGTGTACCTGGAGGGGGCAAAAATACTCAAGACACGTAAAAGAAACAACTGTATGAATGTTAAATAATGGTTTCATGTTACACTTTAATTCTCTGACTGTCTCTTGCAGGTATATAACTTGTCTCAGAATATTCAGGAAGATGACCTTCAACATTTGCAGGTAAGAATATGCTGAGCTTACATTAAGCTGCTTCTGAACTGAGAGTCTTGGCATTGTTCTAGGAGTTACTACTCATGTAACTGACTTGGGAGCTCTTGCTGCTTCATGTAAAACACTGAAGCCAAAAGTAGTACTGTCTGTAAAAACAGTGTTTGCATCAACTTTCTGATGGTTTGATGCTTCTGTAGGGCCAATGCAGAGGTAAAATAGTACAGATTTCTAATCTGGCTAATTCTTCAAAGATTGTTCCCTATACTGCAAGTTCTGAAATTCCCAAAAGAATGAGAAAGGAAAATGATTTATGGAAGTACTTCATGACAAAATTTCAATGCTTCCCCTTTTCCCTAAAATAGGAAAACTGATGGTATTTTGTAACCATTTTTTAAAGAAATGTGGAAACTTAGGTCAGGGCAGAAAGTGTCTTCTACCCAGAAGTCATCTCTAGTTTTTCAGTTGAGAAATTTCTGCAGAGTTTTATTTCTGCTAAGAAATAAAAGCAGGAAAGAGCTGCTCTCATTACATATGCTTTTTATCCTCTAGTGGAACATTGTGGTCAAAGGCCACTGAACTCTGACTTCATGTGAGTGGTGCAAGAATCTTATCTCCTTAACTTAAAACCTGTAGCTTTAAAGACTAGCCTGTGTATTAACAAATACCAAGACCATGACCTTGTCACAGTTTAAAACTCTTCTGTGTGTCTTCAGTGCTACAAAAAAGTGGCTGCCAATGCTGGAAGTAGAAGAGTACTAACTAAACATAATCTTGTGGTGGTGTTCTCAGTTAACAAGGTTGTATCGCTGGGCCAACACCCCCCACAGCCCTAAAAAACCCAGCCAAGCACTGCAAACAAAAAAATCCATAGGTAATTATTTGAAAGTCAGGCTTTCCTCATGACTTTGGTCCTTTAACAGCCTCAGTGCAATCTGAATGGAGCTATCCCTTTACTGGAGGGTGAGATGTGAGGGAAGGAAGAGAAAAGAAGGATGATAAATAGAAGCAGTGGGTAGGGGACACCCATGCATTTAAAGTTGTGCTAGGAATCATGGTCTGAGGGAACAACAATTCTGTTGTAACAACAATTTATATAATCCTAATTACTGTTAGTCTCCGACTGCCTTTTTCATGTAGCAGGGAAGTGAATGAGGTAAGAAGTTGGGGTCAGAGAAGCAAGTCTCATATGGGTGCTTGACCACTTTACAGCTGCTTTTGCTCAGGGTGGACAAGGGCTTGGAAGTTGATTTGTGTTAAATTAGTCTTGTAAGTTCTCAGATGCTTTTGTGATCAACACAGGGGGGGAACCATCCCTTGAGCCATGAAATTTATCTGAGATGTTCCAGGAGTTTGTTTTAAAGCAGAACAACAGCTGCCTGGTACTAGAGAATTCTGGTATGCTTCCTTCATCTGGACCTCCAAGGAGGCTGGCATGGATCAGCTCTGCTGAAACAGCCAGCACAGTCCATAATTCATGTTCATGTGGGTTGTTTGGCCTGCTCAGTCCAGTGAAGAATGCTGCTGCTGCTGCTGCTGGTATTAAAGATGGTGAAAGCAGTGAGGGGAAGACAGCTGACACTTGCCTTTATACTGGAGGGAAGGAACAATTATCAGCTGTGGTCATGAGCTGAAGCAGAGATCTGAGAAGCTGCTGAACTTGGCTTGTATTTAAATGTCTGATACACTGGCTCTAGCCAAGTTCCTTTGGGTTTCCAGGAATAAATGTTTTGTGGGAAGTAAGGGGCAAATGTTAGACAGGCTTACTTCCCTAGCCTAGGAAACAAGTGTTGGAAGCTGACTTGCTGAAAGATGCAGCCAGCTTGCCTCTGAAAATAGCCCACAAGCCACCCACTTAGAGCTGCAGTGTGTTGGCAGTTACAGAATGGCACTGTGAAGCCAGTGGAAATCATGTCTCCTACCTGAATTTTACTGAGGATTGATATACTCATTATTGAGGTTTATTTGCTATTCCCAATCTATAATAGGGTTTAAGACTTAATACTTTATTTGCTAGTGACATAATATTTTACAACAGAAAAATGTGTTTTATATGTGACACCCTTACACTCTTCTTTCTTTCAGTTGTTTACAGAATATGGAAGACTAGCTATGGAAGAAATTTACCAAAAGCCGTTTCAGGTAACTCTATGTTAAATGGATCTTAAGCAGTTAGATGTGTGGAAAACGAGCTCAGGAGAATTTCTGGAGATAAACTAGTTGGGCTGAAGCTAGCCTGTTCTTTGCAAGACTGATTTTCCTTCACTGTTGCCACATTGTTTGGCAAAAACAATGGAAAAATGCTGAAGAGGATCAGATTTTGCATGAACATAGGTTTGTGCATGAGTTATAAGGTGTAAAAGGAATCAAAGTGTCAAGTGATGTGTAGGTGTTAAGGAGAAAAATTTTGTGCTGCCTTCTTACTGATTACTCTGGTCTTTGCTGCTGGTACGTGGCTCTGAAAGAAAGGTCTCGTGGCCTCTAAGCCATATTGCATTTCATTTGCTTGAAGCATTATTGGCTTCAGTGTTAAAATTCTCAAAACGGATTGTTTGCAAGGCCAGAGACAGGTTTGAGGCTGCTTCTGCTTCGCAGAGCCAGTGACTGAGATCTCTTCCATCCTGAAGTGTCCTCCTTAACCTATAAGGGTACGAGTTGATTACTGTTAGTAGTGAATTTTAGGACTCTTGTGTCTCCCAAGTTTGATGTTCTTGTGATAGTCCCAGAGAAGGTGCTTTCTTTGTAAAGCCTCTTGTCTGATACAAGAGTAATGTGAAGGTTTGTTTTCCGTCTTCAGCTGCTGGGAGAAAGTACAGTGCAATCCTTGTGGGATAGCAAAAGGCAAACCTGTGAAACAGGGAGGCTATCTTTTTGAGCTAGTTGAGACTGAATTTGTGGGTTTCTTGTTTGGTTGGTGTTTTTTTTAACAAGTTTGCACCACAGAACTACAAGGCTACTTCATTTAGGGCAGTCAAATATACAAAATCCCTTATTTGTGTAATATATATAACGTACAATATGTTTAGAGCAGCCAAGTACACAAAATGATTACATGTGTGATAGAGTTTTTGACCTTAGGAATGATGCAAGCCGTTCACTGTGATTGTTCTTCCTGTTACAGACATTAATGTTCTTAATTAGAGATTGGAGTTATCCTTATGAACATGCATATGGCTTGGAAGGAGGAAAAAAATTCCTAGAGAAAAGATTACAGGTGAGTTGTCTCCAGTAGTCCTAGTCTGAACCTGCCGTCAAGGTAATGATGCATGATGAGCTGGCTCACTGTGCTTATAAAAGGCATTTGTAATGTTTCCATTTGTGTCCAAAGTTGATGTTATTAGGTTCAGGAATAAAAACTTACACTTTTAGGCTCCTAACTGCTTTTAAGGTGATACTGAATCTTAATTGCAGTATTGTAAATCTACTAGCAATTCTTACTGCCTTTTTTTTCCCTTCAGGTAAAGCAAAACCAGCATGAAGAGCTACAGAATGTAAGGAAGCATATTCACTCCTGTTTCAGTAATCTTGGGTGTTTCCTGTTGCCCCACCCTGGTCTTAAAGTTGCAACAAATCCAAATTTTGATGGGAGATTGAATGGTAGGAAGCTTTTGATTTTGTGTTTCTTGATTCAGATCACTATGTTTGTTTTCTTTTCTGATGGAAGTTAAACACTGCAATGGTTGGCTATTGAAATGCCTACTTGGAAAAATAAAAGGCTAAAAGGTGAAACTACAGAACCTAGAAACATGCACTGTGTGTTCCTTTTAGAGGTTTAAAGATCAAGCAGTTAAGCAGGCAGAGGGAATGGATATCTTTGTGTCTAGCTGTTGATTGTAATCTGATAATTTGAGACATACTTCAAGGTCATTAAAGATTCCAAAGATAACTAAGGGTTCCAGGGGGGAGAATTTGCAAAATTAAAGATTTTGCTTTCCTGAAAGACCTTTCTCTAAGAACTTGCTAAACCATAGGTGGGCTCTAGAATGGCTAAAATAAAAGCTGTAGGATTCTGCTACTACAGTAGGAGAGGCAGTCAGGATTCCTCCAACTGATGCTTGTCCCCCCAACAGAGGGAATGTATCAGAACGGTAAAGCCTATAAAAGGAGTTGTGATGGTGGGGTGCCAACCACTGCTGTACTGAGGGGTTATTGTACAAGATGTTGGCATAATTGGGGAAATGCACTTTAAGTATTACAAGGACAATGGAAGCTTGTTCTCTGTCTGAAGTTAAGATTGGTAGATTAAGAGCAAGTGAACATACTAAAGCTATACCACGTATTTAAGCCTTTAAATACCTTAAAAATGCAGCTGAGAGTTGTGACGCTATGGATTTTGAAGGATCATGAGTTATCGTGTTCCTTTACGAAATACAAGATTGAAAACTAACCACTTTTTTCTTGAAATTGATTGAATTTTACTAGATATAGATGAGGAATTTAAGAATGAACTCCGGAATTTGGTACCATTACTGCTTGCCCCTGAAAACTTGGTAGAAAAAGAGATTAGTGGATCCAAGGTGACCTGTAGAGATCTTGTAGAATACTTCAAGGTAAGCAAACTCATACTAATTATTTCTGTTAATAGCTTAAAAGACAGTATTCTAATTTTAGGCCACGTTATTCCCAGAGAGGATATGATATCTAGGCTGACACTTGCTGATCCTCTCACTTTTATTTTCATTTCATTATTCTGAATTTCCAGAACTGGCACACTCCTTTCCAACAGAATAGCTTTTAGGAAGCTACTACTGGCAGAATTGTTTTTTTTTTTTTTTTTTTTTTTTTAAATAGGCTGAAGTACTTCAAGCTGTATTAGATATTTTTTGCTACTTTGAAATCATAGTTTGTCTGGATATGTTGTTTGCTTGCCTTTTTTTAATATAATAAAGTAGGTCTCACGTAGCTTTACAGATAGAAAACCAGCTCCTAAACTGCTAGGTATGCAGTGATAATTTCAGATAACTCCCCTCTGGATTTTTAACTTGCAAAGAAGGTGCTTTATAGACACTTTCATGTGCAGCACCACTGCTCTGAAATACTTGTGTGTGATACTTACAACTGTTAGTCTTGAGCTTTTTTTGTATCATGGTGACACCAGCAGAAATGTGATAATGTAATCCGTACATCACCAGGAATTGATCTGATGTGTGTGGCCTTTTTTGAATTGGAGTAACTTAGACAGTTGGCTTGGTAAGAATGAGTGCCACTGTCTTCTGAAGACGTGACTTTTGCATTGCTACTTTTGAGCATGCGTGCTCCAGGTAAAATAGTTAGGCTGATGCTAAGAAACAAGCTATGCAAGGAAGGAATCTGAGGCCAGAACTCTTTTAACTTCACTTGTTAAATGAAGCAACTCTTTTAAAGGAAAGGCATGATATTGGATATAGAAATGGTGGCTGTTCTGACAAGCATAAAATCAGCACTGGAATTCAGTGTTTGTCTATTTACATGGCTTCTTGCTGCTTTTTGCTCCAATTTCTTCTCTTTAGTAGGGCCCGATCATTACAGTGCAGGGAGTGTGCATTCAGCAGCAGTTTAGAGAGGATGCATCCTAAAAACTGAGAGTAAAAGCTCTATTGAAAAGCTTCCTGATTCACATCCCGTATCCAGTCTGGGAGCAGTCCTGTGGTGTGCTGCAGAAATGCCATGCTTATGTAACTAAAGAGGGCTGCTCCCTTGGGACTGTGGATCTGAATCTGAGATTGTGAAGCCTGAGTTGGAAACTGTAGGGCTTTTACTTGGAGGAAGTAGCTACAGAAGCAAGGAGGGTGTCAAGGGAACGGAGTCCTGTATAACTCTATATGTTTTTGTAGGTTGTTCTACAACCTCGAGCACTGAGTACATAGGGACCCCGATAACCTTGTTCTCTCCTCCTTTACAGCAAAAAATCCTCAGGCCAGAGGCTGTTAGACAAGCCAAGGGGAAAACAATAGTAGCATGAAGAAGAGTAATGGCCCAGCCTCTGAGGGGCTGAGTGGCCTTGTTGGTGTAACTCGCACAGCTTGTCCTGAGCACTGAAATGGACACTGCTGCCTGCTGTGCCCCACTTACCTCTTTCCCCAAGAGCTCTGTGCCGTGGGCCAGCTTGTGGACTGGAGTAGACATTCCAGCCCTCTGAAACCCTGGGAAAAGAGAGGACATCTGAGGATGGGTAGGGTGGGGCACAGGGCTAGGCTGCCTGCTTAGCTTCCGGAAGTATTTTGGTAGCTCAGCTCTGTCTGCTTTAAGTGCTTTGATCTGCTTTTTTGCCTCCCACACTTCAATAGAGCATAAGTATTGGTCCTCCCAGTGCTGGGCAGAGCTCTTGCCAGAAGGGCTGGGTGAGATAGTCATCTCCACTCTTTTGTTATGGATGAAGATTCCCTGCATAACCAAGAGCTTCTTATGTATTTGAGGGAGCAGAAACCTGCTGTCAAACCTTTCACTTCTTGAGACAGTGGCTATGTCTCCTCCCGGTGCTCTCCTACCCTGCTGGGCCCCAGTCTCGTGCACAGGAAAGTAAAAGGGAAAAAAATGCTACGCTTACTAAGAAATTTACATAATTTAATATTTAGCATTATTACAAAGAAATAATCTGAGCTCTGTTCCTGTATCGTCCCTTATTTCTCATTCTCCTTAACAATAAATGTTTAGAAAAAGAAATATTTTTTTTCCTTTTTTTTTGTCCCTATCAGGCTTATATTAAAATCTATCAAGGAGAGGAGCTACCTCATCCAAAATCTATGCTACAGGTATTTTATTTTTCTTTCAAATAATTTGATTAGATGATCTGTATACTTTGTAAGTTCTTTGCAATAGAAGTTCATGACTGCTGCAGGTCCGAAGCTCCCACACACAGCTGTAGTTCTTGAAGTTCTTTGAAAGCCATCTGAACTGTAATGCTTGGGTACACATTTGTGTTTTTCCTCTGTTTCATCAGCCAAATGGAGCAGGGTCTGTCTGGTTGGCTGGGGTTTTTAGCTGCTTTAGTTTCTAAGCCCAAGATTCCTGTAACTTGCTGTTTTGTTGGTATCTCTCACGCTGTATTCAGAGGGCATTTAGCATCGGATGCAGCTGATGAAGTGGAGAAGGCTTTGTAGTAACGTAGCTATGGCCACTGTCTCACAGTGTTGGACCACTCTGTGTAGGGTTTGTTAGATTGGATAACTGCATTGAGGCTTTCTTTCTGAGTTGGTCCAAAGAAGATGTAATGATCTTTAAAGCAATCTGAAAACAAAATTATTGTATAAGGCTCTGTTTTGAACCCTTGAATTGTTTGGGATGAAGAGCCTTCACCAAAGAACGGTCCTTATGGGTCAGTTTCAACTATTTTGTATTTCTAAGACTTGGGTTGTTGGGGTTTTTTAAGCTTCCTGTGTCACTTCACTAAGACCTGACTGTTCTGGGTGTTCCCTTGTTCTTCAAGGAACAAAATCTTTAGACTTTCTGGGGAGTTCAGAAAACTCATCACAATGAAACAAAGGCTGCTATTATTTTCTGTACTTATCATGCCATAAATACGTCTGGGACATACAGAGGATAACATCTTGCAACATTAACCGCAGTAATTGTCTCTGACGTGACACAGGTTGAAAATAAGCCTAAAATTCTAAAAATATTGACATTTACAGTTGACACCAGAACTGTACCTATATAATGCAGAAATAATACCACCTTCCATCTTTCCTCACAGGCAGTGATGTATCAGGGTTAACATGTAACAGTTTAGTGACCCTTATGTGCTTACTAACAATAGAGCATTCAGAAGAGATTGTTCATGATTAAAAACCTGTACAAGCAAATTTGGGTTGGTTTTGCGGGTCTACTAGAAAGCTGAAGAAAACATCCTCCTGGGCAGTAATATGTTTTGATGTGTGTTGCTAAACTTCACGTATTTTAGTGTGGCCTTTTCCTGGCCATCAGAAGCTATGGAGGTTGGGCTGGGGGGAGTTGAGGTTGTAACTACCTGGTAAATGCTGTGATGACACAGTGCTCAATGTTTTCCAGGCAACAGCTGAGGCGAACAATCTCGCTGCTGTGGCAGGAGCGAAAGACTTGTACAGTAAAGGCATGGAGCAGGTATGGTGGCACAACCTTTTCCAAACACCTGCATGCAAATACAGGCCTTCGGTTTTCATGTTGTACTCTGGTTGTGAGCACATTAACTGGGGAGAGAAGCTTGGGGGTCTTGTGTTTTCTGCACTCTGCTCTGAGATCTCTCATGCTGGGGAGGTGTGGGAATGGGTGTGTTTGCAAAATACCACCTGTTAGTTGCCTCTACAGCTCTTGACGGGCATCTTAAAATCCTGTGACATGAAGTGGACAAGCAGGTGAGGGGATATCTGTTGGGCCAGGCTGCACAATGGTAGAATTGTACTTTTGTAGTCTCACGCTTCTGAATTGTGGTCATTCATTAGCTGTAAAATGCAAGGATTAATATGATTCTGAAGTTTTAAAAAAACCTTTGAAATACAAGAATTAGTTTGAAAAACATGTAAATGTAACTTCCTACTTGTTTCTTCTCCAGAAGATGGTGACTATACCATTCTAAGCTGAATGACTGGATGAATTTTGTACTTCAGTGTAGCGTTATGCAAGGTTTTATCATAGGAAATTCTAAAAACAATTACATGTCTCATGAAGGTTAACAGGACTATGCTTATTGTGAAACTACAACCAGAAAAAAAAAAAAAAGTAGGTGTGATAACATGCTACAAACATAGCTCCCCATTAACTAGGTTAATTTTGGTCTTAATTGCCGAAGTAGGTTTCCATTTTGAAATTAGAGTGAGACCTAATGCTAGTGGCAGACAAGCCAATTCCAGTTGTTAGCAGGCAGTTTTGAGAATGTTCTTCTGATTTAGAGAGACTCCTTTGGTTTCCATTTTGGAAAGTGTCTTGAAATAGTAATTGTGAAATAGTGTTGTTTATAATAAATGTCAAGTCTGCCTTCCTGCCTTGAATCTCAATGGTTGTTGAGATACTGTATTTGTAAGGGTTCTTACTTGGAGCAGGGAACAAACAGGAACAGATGTTCTTTTAAACAGACTTTGTTTCCATAGTAATGTTCCCCAGTACTGTATATTTTTATACCACCATAGAGATATGCACAAATGTCTGGAATTATTTTTCATCCAGATGTCTCATATGATGTTCCTAATGTGACACAGCTCTGAAACTTCTATTTTTAAGAACAGAAGTGGGAACTCTTTGGATTTAAGACTTGATTATATAAAGGTAGTTCTTATTGTAGCTTCTGAGTTGTCCTCATGAAGCAAAGCCCTCCTTTGCTGAGTGTGCATAACCAAAATACTATCCCCCTCGTGGCCTGAAATGTAAGGAACAACAGGTGCAATCACACAGTGTAAGGAAACAGTGACAGTTATTTGTGTGGTGCCCTCTTGATCCCTCAGCCGCTCATGGTGTTTAACACACTCTGGGCAATGTGAAAAGACTGTTTTGAAGAATGAGACTAGTGGCCATTTTCCAGGGAATTTTCCTGCATGTGGAGGGCTTCAGTATGGGAAAAATCAGAGAGGTGCTTGTTAAACTTGAGCAAAGGGCAGAGTGGAGGTGTCTGGGTCTCAGCAGTGATATTCACCTTGAAAGAGGTTGTCAGTGAAGCCATGCATCTGTCTTATGAGGTAGAAAGTGGATGCTATACTCTGAGAAAGTGATCTTGTGTATCCTGCTGAAGGGATAGCAGCAGGAGAAACTTAAAGTTGTTGCTGCACTCAGGGCATGAGATGACAAGCAGTACTTTGAGGCAGGAAAGGAAAGGCTGTTGTTTGTCTAAGAACTAGTAGTTCTTTCCATATAATGTCACAGTCTGACTGTGAGGGTGTGAAGGAGCTGGAGCTGATCTGCCATATATATATCTGATGGCCTGGGTAAACAGAGTAGAAGTCCTTGGAGTCTAACCATTTTCATACTCATGCTGATTCAGGGAAAGGAAGATGGTGGTGTCCATATCACGGTATCCATTTGAGTCCCTAGTCGTGTCCCCTCAGCAGGGATGTACTCTCACAAGTTGATCAGAATCAAGCAGAGAGGACAATCTAAGGAAGAATAGGCTAGTGATGGCAGCAGCTAGTTCTTGCTAATTTGTATCCCCTGCTAAGTCCATGGAGCCTGCAAGTAGCAGCAATAAACAGGAATACACTTGTTGAGTGGCCAGAATCTACCTGTTTGTCCAAGTTCTGCACTGACCCTCTCACTGAGATGGGTGACCAGGAGTAAAAAGATGGCTTGTGGCCTTCAGAGTAGTCCTAAATCTTCCTCAAGTTTTCTCTGCCCCTTGGTGTTCCTTTATTTCACTTTTTCATAGCAGGAATGTGCATGTGGCCATTGTCCTATCCTTCCGGGCTTGGAACAGTGAAAGTATGAGTTCAGTCATGTGCTGTGGCTCTGTGGGGTTGGACAGGTAAGGCTGCTGCTGTGCCAGGGCGCAGAGTACCTTTAGCTGCTTCACTAGACAGGCCATGAGCTTACAGAGCCAAGAGAGCTGCAGGGGGCAGTCTGGTGCTGACCTGGGAGAAGAGCAGAGAGAAGGGTAGGTTTGCTTTCTGTACAGCAGAAGATACTCAGGGTGTGATTCTCTGATTACTCTAACAGATCTGTGGGGGAGATAAGCCTTACATTGCCCCATCGGACCTCGAGCGGAAGCACCAGGATTTCAGAGAGACTGCTATCAGGCAGTTCCGCTCCGTGAAGAAGATGGGAGGGGAGGAGTTCTGTCGGCGCTACCAGGAACAACTTGAAGTGGAAATCGATGAGATCTATGCAAACTTTGTGAAGCACAACGATGGCAAAAACATCTTTTATGCTGCTCGTACCCCTGCCACTCTATTTGCAGTCATGTTTGCCATGTATATAGTCTCAGGACTGACTGGGTTCCTCGGTATGAACTCCATAGCTACCCTGTGTAATCTCGTGCTGGGGATGGCTCTTATATCGTTTTGTACGTGGGCGTACGTTAAGTACTCTGGGGAATTCAGAGAAGTTGGAACAGCCATCGATCAGATTGCTGAAGCTATATGGGAACAGGTTGGTATCTCTTTTTATTGCAAAATCTTCCTTTCTTGAGCAGACATACGAAACAGTTTCTGTTCAGTGCTGAGTGTAAAAAGCTGGTCTAGACCTAATGGAGAATAGTAGTGCTGCCAAAAGGGAATTCTGCTCAGAAGTGTGACTGCTCTTCAGGAGGAGATGCCACACACAAAGAACGTTAAACAAGGTTAGGGTCTTATAAAAGAAGTGTTACTTAAAGTCCTTAGTAGGTGCTTGGATGGTAGACTGGAGGGACTCTTCCTTGTTACTTTTTCAGAGTTCTGTTTTTAAAAGTATAGGTAAACGATAGATGTGGTGGATAAAATATCTCAGATGGTGCAAGAAACGGGAAACGCGAAACACTGCCCTCCTCACCTGGTGTGATGCTGAAGGGCTGACTAGTTCTTGGAGAGAAGTGGCTGGGTGATGACTTGCAGCAGTTGCTACAAGGGGGCTACAGCAGGTTTCTTCCTTCAAGATTTGTGTTGTCTGTGACAATTTCAGTGGGTGCAACTGCTGATTGCAGGCAATGCTCAACAGACAAATTCCTGAAAGAAAAGACGTGCGTCTAAGAGCACCAGAGCTGGAGCAGAAAACGTTCTGCACTGAGATTTTGCTGCACGAATTCAGTTGACACAGCTGGGCCACTAAGGCCAGTGTAGAGAATTCCTGACCAACTCTTGCAAGTAGTTTTTGAAGCATTCCGACTAGCTGTGTCCAGTGCCAGCAGAAGGGAAACACCGTGGTGCTGTTACTAGAAATAAAGGCCTCACTGAGCTTATCTGGGATGACATTTGAGTGTGTCCTATGAGGCATGAGCAAATAACTAACTGGAGCCCTCTCTACAGATGCTTCTACATTTGTAAAATTCCTGTTTTCAAGGTTCATTCTTGGTCTAGTGGTACACTAGACCTATCTGAGCAACCCAGTGGGTTCCCTGTAAGGTTGTGAGTTACGCTGCAGCAGAAAAAGTGTATCTTCAGTAGTGGGAGGGAACTGAGCATCAGGGTACTAAACCTTGAGTGACACCCATAAGTAGTGATTAAAATGGAGGCTCTCCAGTACTACTCAGCTCTTTGCTTTGGAGCGTGGGGCTGAAGAGCACTTCAAGAAAAGTGAAAGGTGTCAGTTTTTTGTCTAATACTTGCTGAGTGCAGCTGCTGATGAAGGTTAACCAGAGCACATAAGGCTTGATTTGACTGTTACCTTCCCTGGAAGGGGGAATACTTGGCTTATGCTGGCAGGAGCTTGCTATTTGTGGTCTGGCGGAAGGGGGTCTCCAAAAGAGCTTGCTGGTGTTGCTGTTACAAGTGCACATCACCAATAATACGCAAAGTACTGCAGGTCCTGTCTAAGTCACTCTGATTAGATACCATGTTCTTGCTATTGATTTTTCTGAATCTCTGCTTTTCTTTTCCCTCCTTGCTTCAGAGGAATCCCAGGAAGGTGAGCAGTTACTGGCAATCAGGTTTTTTTTCTGAACTTGATTGACTTTCTGCTGTGTTTTAAGAGCCATTTTTCCTAACAGCTGAATTCGTGTTTTAGGTGTTTTCCAAACTCTTTGAAGTCCTTAGACGCCGAACGATTCGTCGTGCTCTTACATCAGTGCCGCGACAGCGACTCTCATCCAACAATAACAAGAAGAAAAACTAGCCAGTATTTTTAACTTTCTTTCTGTATCTGAAGTGTTCACACTTACACATATAGGACAATAAGCTGGACCGTCTGGGCCGGTCTGCATAAATGCTGTAACCATACCAGACTGATGCTGCATATGGGGTATGGAATTGCACATCCATCTTCTAGGAACTGTAAAGTGGTTTGAATTCAGTGAAATACTGCTATGTAGGAGGGGTATCACTTGTGTCATTAGCATGTGACTGCTTTAACCTCATTACTCTAGCAGCAAAACTCATTTCTCTTTCAGTTCATGCCACTTTGGGTCAGACTTCATCATTCTAAGTTTTTTCATAATTTCAAGTCTCATCTCTTTATATGGTTTTATATTTTCTTTTCCTTGGTTACCTCATTTTCTTGTTTCTTTTGCACATTTCTCATTCCACAGGTGTTGAAGCCCATGAGTGATAATTTGATGGAGGATCATATGAGGCAGTCTGTAAAAAACTCTATCAAAGCAGGCCTGACCGAGCAGGTGGCTCACCATGCCAGACTAAAGACAGACTGACAGTTCGTCTCCTCTTCAACTCTACCCTCTCATCCTAGACATGCTTGCTGTACCATGAGAACTCAAATATAAAAAATAAATAAAAATAAACCAAAGTTTACAATCAACTGTAGAAGTAGTTTAGTGTGATTGGCTTCACAGATTGCTGCCATCACCAGGGAAGAGTAAGTTTGTCAGTGCTCAGCTTCTCAGACAAACTGGTGCCGTGGAGGCTGCCGGGGGTGGGAGGGAGGGTGGGTGTCAGTTTTACATATAGGCCCGGTGAACTGTGTATGTGTGTGTTTGGGGGTGAGGAAGAGGGGATCTTCCCCCAGTGTTTTGAGTCTACGCAGTCTCTGGCTTACAGGGGAATCTGTCCTCTGCAGGAGCTGATTTCAGGGAAGTGTCATGATCAGACCCACACAAGGTGTGCTCTCACCAAATGTACCCAGCTCTGCACCATCCCCTCGCCACCTCTACAAGTGTTTCTGTGTATCCAGTCGGTGGAGCCATTAGAGCACCCACTACATTACAATACATATCTTGCTTTATTGCCTTTTATACCAGTGTTACACAGATGCATGTGTTGGTTCCTCATGCTGCTGATGGCAGGACTGGAGTGTAAGGGAGGCAGTGGGTCAGAGCAGAGCATGTGTTGCCTTGAACTCGCAGACCTGGTCCCAAGGGAGGTGCATATTGGAACTTGAGCTGTCTTTTTCTGCAGTTTAGCCTTCATGTATATAATATTGCCATTAATTCTACTGGGGGAGAAATTCCATCCAAAAATGTTGCCTACAGCTACCAAGCAATGAGTTAGGATTGTCTGTACAGTGTGTTTAGTTTTTATTTTTTAAGAAATCACAGATAGGGCATGTATATGAAATATAAATATATAAATACAATTTTGTATCAAAGTTTTGTAGTTTATGGCAAAACCTGGTTCTGTGGTAGCTAAGTGCAGTTCCTGTAAAGGAATGTTTGTGGCTCATGTAAATGTGTGAATGCATCAACAATTTGAAGTTTTTTGATATATTTGTGATATTTACCTGCCTTGAGCACTGCAATCTCTCACCCCCTTGGGAAAATCAGTGGGAATGTTTGTTGTGAAACTCTTGTCTTCTGTTGCATTTTAAAGTTATTTCCTGTAATTTATTTTCAGTACATGATTAAAATCAGTTGTGTATATATGAAATGAAATCTGTGCTTATTTTTAAAAGATGTTCAAGTATGTATTCTACAACATAAACTATGTCAAATACTTATCCTGACAATTATATGAACAAATTGTCTATTGTACTTCATAGCTTTCTATTGAAGCTGATGTTTCTCTCATGCTTGTCTCTGGAAGATGACACCTGTCTAGATCATACCCCCTCCCTGCACAGGAAAACCTCCTCCTATTCTAAAGCACGCTTGACTTGAGGAGTTGCTTGTCAGATTCTGCCCTCCAACAACTGTATCACTCTGAAATCTTGTTACTGGCTTTATTTTCATTCTTGGCTAAATCAGTACCAACTGTGTGGAGTGTAAAGGCAGCTAAATAACTAACTGCTGTAGTTTCAGCTGGAAATGGCTGTGTGCAATAGTTGGGATTTTTTGCATTCCTGAATGGTAACAATTTTCATCAACATTTGAGCTTCATCAGTCTCCTCTCTCTCGAGTGAGGGAAATCATCTGTCTAGGACTTAAGCAATTGCACTGTGACTTTTGCACTGCAAAGAACTGCTGGGGAGTGGTGGTTACCTGCCCTCTGGAGATGAGGGCTCAGCTCCAGGTGAAAGATGCTGAAGATGAGGTAGGAATGTTGCATTTTATGATTCTTTCAAACTGTACAGATTAAATACTGTTATTCAAACAAGCCAGTGCTTTGGTGATTACTGTCTTGGTCAAATGATTGAGTCACACAGGGGGCTTGAAGAGGCAGTGCTTGCTCTTGCTGCTTGTGTTCTCCAGGAAGGTGCTGTTCAGATCTGAGACTGCTCTGCCCTGCGAAAGAACTTTACAGAATACGGACAATAAACAGGAAGGCTTTATCTGCACTTTTTCCTTCTAGTAGAGAACTGAAACAGAGGATATGTGGGGGGAGAGTTCATGAATCCTGTGCTAACAAGCTGCACAATGAATTCAACCCCTCCTCAATTTTTGTGGAAGGGACCAAAGATGGGAAAAGGAAGGGGTCAAGATGACTTTTGAGCAAGTGTGGGAAATCGGTGATTTAGGGGATAACGAGCTGGTCACGTGTCAACAGGCTGCTGGGGCGTGTTCTTGTCTGTTAACTCCATTTCTTATCCTCTCCTGGAAGAAGGAACTCCGTTCTATGTGCACATGTGCAGAGAGGTCTAAGTTCCAGCGACAGAAGAGTGAGGTGGTGTGTTGCTCTGTGAATAGCGAGCTGGATTTATCCACCAAGTAGAGCAAGGGGCCTGGGAGTCAGGTATTGAAGCAGTTCTAAATCTAGGCTGGATACATATTTTTTTTTCCTGAGGCACCTGGAGGGATGAGGAGGTCTGGGCTAACTTAGAGGGTCTGGGGTTTAACTGGGATCCATTTGTATTTGTGAGCCTCCCTAGGTGGGAGGCAAAAGAGGCTCCAAGGGCCAGTTATCAGATAGACTTGTGTCTGGGGACCAGCTGCTGAAGGGTGTTCACAGGGGCTGTGCGCAAGGGGGGGCTGAGCCAGCAACTGGAACACAGCTTTGGGCCATCTCCATGTGCCAATCACAGGAGCAGAGTAGTGAGCCAGAGGCTGGATACTGGATGGACTGAGCCTCTTTGCGCAGTAACTGGAGGGATCCAGAACCTGTGTATGTATTTCCCACTGCCAGACCTCCGTTCTGATCAGCTGGAGAGGGACAGGATGTCAGTGTTGGTGCTGTTGTGCCAGTGCTGAACCTTGACTGGTATGAATGGCAGGAGCACATGCTGTGTGTGCCCAGTGGGAGTGCTGGCTCAGCCCTGCTGCTGGTTGCACACGGGGGCATGAAGCTGTAGTGGCCTCACCTCCATTGGGCAACTCCTTACAATTAGTATTCTTAGTAAAATAAGATTAGTAATTCTTAACTTTTGCCTATGTACTGTTAGGAGCATCAGGACCCAGAGTGGGTACAAGGGAACTAAGAAACTTCACTAGCAGAATACATGGGGGCATGAAGGAGGTGACAGATGCTTGTTTTCTCTATCCCAGGCTATTCTGCTGCTACTCAGGAATTTTGAGAGCTGTTCCAATTCTGTGGTGTATTCAGCCTTGCTGCCTCTGTCCTCCCTGAGCAAGCAAAAAGACCAATTTAACAGCAAAAGCATAGAGCAGCAAATGGTAACTGAGCCCACATCTGTAGTACAGCTCTGGCCAACTCCTGCCTCAAAAAAGGGATACAGCACAGCCAGGAAGGAAAGCTACATGGAAGATACTACAGCTAGCAAAGCACAGCGTAATGCCATAGAGAGACAGATGAGAGAGATGACTGGGAAGATGTAAAAAGCTACAGCAGCCAAAAGAGGTCAAGAAGGCAACAACACTGGATATGTGTTCTGTCACGTCAGGAAGTATCTGCCCAAGTACCTTGGGAGGGGAAACCCTCATCTGGAGCAACCAGTGCAGTGATTTCTGGCTCCAGAAAGCCAGAAATTTCCTGTTGTTTATGTCTATCTTGTAGCTCAGTTCTCCTAGAGCAGGCTAAGGCCAGACCACAGATTTTTCACGTAGATGGCTGATCCTTAAAAGTTATGGAAACTAAAAAGTACTTCAGGTAGTCTGGCACAACAATAATGAAAGGGTGGAACACAGGAAGCCCCGTATTTTATGAACCTTGATAAGCGGAGTGTCCAATGTGTTTTCTGGTTGTGCCAGCTAAGTATGGCAGTATCTGAAAACTCCCCACCCATTACTGTTCTGGGTTAAAGTAATTAAGCACAGGTTATGGTAAAACTTCATTTTTTAATTGAAAAACATGGGTGGGAGTAAAGACAATATTTACACAGGTTCCCAAGTGCGGCTCAACTCAAGAACATATGACCAGGAATACGGTAAAAGGATGTGGGTCCAAAACAGAATTATGGAGGGTGCCGAATGCTACAGCTTCCTGTTGACCTTCAGATAAGATCAGCAACTGAAACGAGAGAAAATGGAAGAATTAAAGTATGCACCGGGTGTGCTGAGAGCCACAGCCCAGCAGTACAGCACACCTACTGCTGCTCCCAGGTCCTTCCCAGGGGAAGCCAAGATGGGGTGGGCTTGGGAAAGAGCATATGGCAAAACAAAGCATCTGGCCTTTCTTTTGTGAGGCAGCAGGGTAACAGCCTAGCCGGGGGGCTGGCTGCACTCACCATTCATGGGCATCTCGTCTATCTGGGTGGAGTAGTACTGCTCGATGTCCCGCAGGATGCGAATGTCGTCGTTCTTCACAAAGTTGATGGCGACACCTTTCCGGCCATACCTGCCTGACCGGCCAATTCTGTAGAGGCAGAGGAAGAGAGGCAATGGAGCCACCTTGGGTAAGAGTCACCCAGAAACGCTCCCCCCTGCAAAGGCTGAACGTACCTGTGTATGTAGAGTTCTCTGTTGTTGGGCAAGTCGTAGTTAATGATCAGGGACACCTGGGGCACATCCAGGCCTCTGGCCCAAACATCTGTTGAAATAAGGACTCGGCTGCAAAGAGAAGGGACAACTGAGAGACTGTTCCACCCAACTGAGAAGGGGGTGAGAGCTGAGAACCCCGTCTCCAGCACCAAGCCATTCTGTGCTCCTCCCTGCCCACAGCACACCAGCAGCGTCTACGTTTTTGCTGCATGGAAAAGTGTCTCATGGCCTATCACCAAACTTAAGGCAGTGCCAACACAGAAGGAATAAGGACAGTACTTTTCAGAAGGAATAATGCTCCTAACAAAATACAGAGGATAGAGCACAAGTATTTTTTCCTTATTTTAAATGCAGCAACTCCCAATGTCTTCAGCAAAACAGAACAGACTAATTCTACAGCTAGAGGTGCGAGCACCCCTCCAGTGGCAATCTCCCAACCCTGCAACACCTCAGGGGGATAGATGGAAATCAGAGCTCTTCCTCATCTGAGCTGAACAAATCCTTCTGAGATGAGAGGTAGTATGGGTCTCCCCTTCACACACTAAAGAAACCCTGCCTTGAGGCAGCAATGCTGTAAAGCAATACTGTTTAAGGCACTAACCTTGCACCAGATCTAAACTCTTTCATGATGGACTCTCTCTCCTTCTGTGGCATGTCCCCATGCATGGATGAAACTGTGAAGTTGGCTTCTCTCATCTTCTCTGTGAGCCAGTCGACCTGTGAACACAAACAGCCCGGGTGAACTCTCTGCTCAAGACAGCCAAACATAAGTTGTGCTCAGAGAATATTTGCAGAGATGTTGCTGGTAGGGACTGAGAGACTTCAACAGGCATTCTTAAACTAACAGAAGTGAATAACTCTTAGAAAGCGCTGGCTATATGATAGAGGGCTCCACAAGCCCTGAAAGGAAAAGCATTTATTCAGAAACTGTGGTTTTGCTTCCAGAATTACAAGCTATCAGAATAAGCACATTCTTACCTACTCTAAAAAGGCAATTCCTGTCAGCTGTATCAGCTCGGACTCTAACCCTGTTGTTTAAGTTAGGCAAATCCAAAGACAAATCTGTGCTCTCACTGAATTATTTCCAAATGAGGAGGCAACCACAGCTCTTAACTAACCCAGCATTGTCTGAGTCACCCTCAGAATGTAACGTGGTCCCCCCTCTGATGGCTGCTGTACCTTTCTTTTGGTGTTACAGAAGATGACAGCCTGGGTGATTGTCAATGTGTCGTAGAGGTCACACAAGGTGTCAAACTTCCATTCTTCCCTCTCCACAGCCACGAAAAACTGCTTGATTCCTTCAAGGGTCAACTCATCACTGTAGGGAAGAACACCACCACAGGTAGGTGAATACATGCAAAGCAGGTAGAAAGATGTGCTCCATCGCAGATCACACCTCTGCCCTGTGTGCTGTGGGTAGCTGGGTCCATGCACAGGCCTGAGTTGTTCTAGAAAGTCCTTGCAGAACTCTGCTCTAAGAAGGACCTTAAATGTGACCCATTCAAGAGAGACTAGAACTGCTCTGCTCTAGACAGACAGCTTGAATTCCTGTTCTTATTGTTCTACATTCAAGCTGCTTGACAATAGAGACCGAAGGAAGTCTCAAGAAGCTTGAATGTACTAAATGGGGCAGTAGAAGAGGTCAGGCAACAGGGAGACTCCTCCTGTCAGGCTGCCTACACTTACTCCTCTGAGTCCTCCTGGGTTCCAGTGCTGGAACCAGATGTATTCTATGCCAAGAACATCTGGGATCAGTCAGCTAAACGTTTTTGTGGCCTGCTATGTAATAGGAAACTGATGGAGGGGGCCTACAAAAATCCTCAGGGGGAGCACAGGAATTGGGTAAGTGTGAAAGACGGATTGCCACAAGAAGAGACTGCTATCCATAGGGAGGATAAGGGGGCAGCCAGGCTGAGCAGCAGCACACAAAACTGGACCAGGATAAAATCAGAGTGATAAGCCAGCCTCTGCTGGAAAACAAGACATGAACATGTCTGCAAACACTCAGGCAACGGTGAGAGACTCTCTCTCTATTAAAATCAGTCAATACTGTGAAATGCCCAGGGCTGCATCAACTCAAAGAATTCCCGTTCTTTCCAAGGAAACTCACTCACCGTTTCACCAAGATGCGAATGGGGTCTGTCATGAATTTGTTGGTCATTTCCAGAATTTCATGAGGCAAAGTGGCACTGATCAGAACCACCTGTGTAGCTGGAGGCAGGTATCTGTACACGTCATAAATCTGCTCCTTAAAGCCTGCAGTGCAAGTCAAGTCACACAGAACAGTTTAGCACATCTTTTTCCCAAATATTCTCCTCTTTCACAATTTGATCTAGGATTCAGTACTCGGGTTATGCTATGAGATGAACATTGATGCATTAATCAGTATCATCAGACAAGGCACATTATGTAGTTTAACCCATTACAACCTACAATTAACTATAATCATCTAACTTTGGAAAAAGCAATCTTTATAAGTGGGCCTGTCAGCTGGGACCCCCTGGAATCTCAAAGAGGTGAAGAGAAGGCAAGTAAAAGGAAAACAAATGTTTTACCTTTATTGAGCATTTCATCTGCTTCATCCAAAACTAGCATTTTGATGGCACGAGTTCTTAAACTTCGACGACGAATCATATCTGTAAGATTTCACTTTGTAAGGTGAAAAGGCTCTGAAAGCAGGCGAGCCTACACTGCTCCCAGCCACTGTCAGGGCATTTTAGTGCAGCAGGGACAGGCTCTTCCCCTGCCCTTTTTTTTTTTCCACCTATGAGGACTAGCTCTGTGTTCTCCCGGTGACAGGTGCCTGTGTAAGCCAGGGCTGTCTGCTTCTCAGAGACCCGGGAGATGTGAGCTTGAAGGCCAACACTGCCGCTGGGTTAACTGCCACGAACAGCTGCAAGTGTACCTGACTTAACAAAGAGGGAGCAACCACCAGTACACAGAATATGTGGACTAACTTTGGCATTCAGGTAGACCCGGCTCCTATCCCCTTGAAGATACTGAAGTATTTTCTGGGATTTTAGTATTGTCTCCTTAAAAAATATTCTTTTTTCCTATGCCACCATATAAAGAAACACTTCAACAATGAAAAACAAAACATAAAAAGAGAAAATGAAGATACTATCCTCCCCACTGATTTCTCTCTAGCCTTTTTCAAGTGTTACCACAGCAAGTTGTTACCTTGCTCCGTTTCATGATAATACTACATTGACGATGTCACGATAAATAAAATTTCCATGCTATTTATAATCAAAGCACACGTGAGCTAAGGAAGTTCCCATGGCTCAGCTCAGCTCTGAAGCTGGAGGTGATGTAGCCTCCCACATTTCCTCACCAAACACACGGCCTGGAGTGCCAGCAACAACGTGCTGCCCATAATCCAGTTTCCGGATGTCTTCCCCCACGTTGGTCCCTCCAATGCAGGCGTGACACTGGACATTCATGTAGTCCCCCAGAGCAAGAAGCCCCTGTGTTGATACAAAGCAATGGTTTAATTACCTGAGCTCTTTAAAGTTTGCATTTGTGAAGAGATGCAGGTCTGCACAGCCAAACCACAGCCATGTAGGTTTTTTAAAGAGAAGTAAGCACAAGGAGTTGGAGGGATTTTCTGTGTGTCTGTTACCCAAACCTCAACAACAGCAAGTCTTCAAACACTGGGAACCCAGTTCCTCAGGGATCACAGCTGCTTTAAAAGTGCTGTCCTTAAAAATTCAGTTAGGACTGTGTACAACTGCCAACCAACATGGTCATGCAAGCAGTAATGGATACAATGCAGATGAGGAAAAGAGCTCAGATCAAAATTTCTTATATCTTTCGGGAACAGAAAGAAACAGTGGAAGCTGTGCTCTGAGCTCTGCTGGGGGAACACCAGAGCATTGGCCCCAGGCCTTGTCAGTGCTTTACAGACAGGGATTTAAATGCTCTTACCTTCTGAATCTGCACAGCTAGCTCTCGAGTGGGTGCCAAGATCAGTGCCTGGGTCTCACGAACCTGATTAAAACAAATGATGACATGGAAGTTAATCACAGGCCACAGAACCAAGCGTAAAAGATTATGGGTCCCCCAGCACTCTGAAATATCACAGCTGAATTAAGGGCCGGTATGCCTAGAGAGCAGCTTTCAAATAGAGCATTATTTGAAATTAGCAGCATTAGCCTCTTTTAAGTTACTTTTGACAAGAAAGAATTTAAGCAGTTCTTTAAGAACTAATTTTTCATTCCAACCCAATTTCTCACCAAAAAAGTGTGTACTTTCCTTGCAAAATAGAAACAAATTTAAACTTCTTCAGTTTTGTACATTTGGTTCAGATAAACACCTTCCATTGCACAAAGATTCCAAGACAACGTTTTAAAGTGTCAACTTTTAAAAATATTATGAGCACTTTACAGAAACGAGGCAAAAGCTGATCTCTGCATTCAGAACATGCAACCTTCATTTTTATGTCCCCAGGCAGTGACAGATGAATAACAATCCAAGCTTTAACTAGCCCACAGATAACCATCATTTTATTCAATAGCATCTGCACATTCAAGTTAATACTTAAAAACTATTGCATGGACATGATACCTCTAACCAGAACAAAAGCACACATTTCTCAGTCAAAAATCTGGGTATGATTCTGCGCAATGTGTGGCAACTGTTTAGACAGATTGATTATGCTACAGGACTGTCTGAAGACAATTCTGCTCATGGAGAGATTAACTTAGCCCTCCAATAGGTGAAATAATCTGTTAAACCCAACTTCATAATTACAAGACTTTCTCTGAATTTATTTTGCCAGTCTGGTTTTAACAGTTAAACTGTTATGGAGTAGAATTAGAATTTTGTCCGAGATTAACTGCCCATAATTAGAAGATTTCAATGTAAGGCTTCATTTATTTACTCAAAAAAAAAAAAAGTTTTTTATGATAAAGACTATTGATTTAGTAAAAAATAATTTTTAGCACGTACTGTAAAATTACCTGTATGTCCAGGCACTGCAGAACAGAGATGGAGAATGTTGCTGTCTTCCCTGTTCCTGACTGTGACCTGAGAAACAGATGTTTGATGAATACTCTGGATATCTGGACAAATAACACAGGCAACTTAGACATATTCCATCCCTCGGCTCTTTGCCACTCCTCCATTGCAAAGAACTCAACAGTGGCAACGCTGTATTTGACAAAGGCTTGTTGTGATCACAGCATGATCTGCTGTCGAGCAGCTTTGAGATCTGCAATACCAGGGACTCCATTGCAGGGTCTCCAGCTCTGGGATGCCCACTCCTTATCAGACCAGCATTTTAAGTTCCCGCCATCTCTCATACATATACTTCTTTTTCTTTCCAAGTAAACAGCAAATAAGTCAATACAATTTTGAAGGCTAATGACTCCCACTAGTGACCTAGAAAGGATTTTTTGGAGTGGCATGCATATTCTTTTTTGTCTCCAAGACACACTTTTTTTTTCCCAGTGACTAAACCTAAGCACCTTTGAAATTAATAACTGTTGGATCACGGTCCACGTGCAGGATGGACAGTTTCACCCTGTTTTGCCCGTCATATCACAAAACCACAGAATGGCTTGGGTTGGAAGGGGTCTTAAAAATCATGTCGTTCCAAACCCTGCCGTGGTGCCATACACTAGACCAGGTTTCTGTGGGCCCCATCCAGCCTGGCCTTCCATGTTTCCAGGGATGAGGCATTCACAGCTTCTCTGGGCAATCTGTTCCAGCGCCCCACCACCATCAGGTCACTCCCCAAACCCTGCGACCCACACACACGCACCCTCGCCCAAGGGCCCACAACCCCCACGGGGCACCCGCTCCCGCCGCCCCAGGGCCCCACTTACTGGGCGATCACGTCCCTGCCCTTGATGATCTGCTTGATGGCTCGCTGCTGGATGGCCGACGGCTTCTCGAACCCTGCGGGGGGGGGGCGCGGCCGTCAGGGCCGGGACCCGGGACACCGGCACGGCCCCAGCCCTGCAGGGCGCAGGCGCGCGGCCCACATCCGGGTGCGCACGTCCCACGTCCCACGGCCCCGCCATTCCCATTTCCCCTTCCCCACTCCCCATTCCCTTTTTTCCCTTCCCCCTTGTCTCTTCTGGCCCTCCTCCCTTCTCTCTCCCCGCCGCCCTGACCGTAGGCGTAGATGCCGCGCAGCAGGTCCTCGCGCAGGCCCATGGTGTCGAAGGTCGGCGTCACGTCCACCTCCTCGCTGGTCTCGAACTCCACCTTGGTCATGTCCTCCTCCTTCATGAGGCGCTTCCTGGCCGAGCCGGCCGAGCCCGCCGAGCCCGCCATGGCCTCCCCGAGTCCCGCGCGCACCACGCAGCGTCGCGCCCGCCCCGCGCCCTCTCCGCGCCTGCGCGGGGGCGGGCAGAGGGGAGGGAACAGTTTGTGCCTGTGCGCGTGCGCGTGCGCGTGCGCGGGGCGGGAGGGTGCCCTGAGGGAGGGACGGGATCCGTGAGGGCTGGAAGGAAAGGACCTCTGGGGATCATCCGGGCTCACCTCGCCTGGAGCGGGCGACCCAGGAACGCCTCCAGGTGGGTTTGGAATGTCTCCAGAGAGAGAAAACTCCCAGACCTCCCCTGGGCTGCCTGTTCAGTGCTCTGCCACCATAAGTGTAAACAAATTGTTCCTTATGTTCAGGTGGAACTTCTTGTGTTTTAGTTTATGGCCATTGCTCCTTGTCCCGTCGCAAGGCACTACTGAAAAGGCTCTGGTACTATCTTCTTGACACCTGCCTTCTAGATATTTACATGCATTGACGAGGTCCCCTCTCAGTCTTCTCTGGACTAAGCAGGCCCAGATCCCTCAGCCTCTCCTCAGAACTGAGGTTCTCCAGTCCCCTAATCGTCTTTGTTGCCCTCTGCTAGACCCACTCCAGGAGCAAAGTGTCTCTTGTTCTGAGGAGCCCAGAACTGGACACAGCTCTCCAGGTGATCCTCACCAGGGCCGAGTAGAGGAGCGGGATCACCTCCCTCGACCTGCTGGCTGCTCTCTTCCTGATATGCCCTAGGAAAAGCATCCGGGAGACTGGACGGGAAGGTGGGCACAGGCTGTTTGTGTTCTTCACCTTGGAATGCGGGATGGAAGTGATCCGTGGGTTGTCACCCCTATTTGGTTTCCCCGTGTGGTGTGTTTCGCCCTGAAGCTCCATGCTTGGGATATCCAGCATGCCGTGCCCATGCGGAAGCCAAGTGTCCAGTCCCGGGAACACCCCAGGCAGTTTGCTTGGAGCGGGGAGAAATGTGCTGGCTGGCAGCCTTATGCCACTGCCTCTGCCAACCCAGGGTTGATTTTCCAGCCTGAGGTGGGACAAGACAATGGAATGAGATGTAGAGGTTCTCAATAGAGACCAGAGAAGAGTCCAAGCTTCTCACTGCCTTTCCTCAGCCAATGCCTTCTCCACTGCTCTGTCCATGTTATTCAAGTATCTGGGATCCAGTTTTCACAGAGCTGATCTCTGGGTTCTTTCGAGGGGCAGAGGGTTTGGATATGGGCATACTGCACTATCCTTCTCGAAGAGAGTTCTTAAATTGTGTTCCATTTGCACTGTAGAAGAGATGGGATTTAAGAAGCAGTTTGGGTGCTTCAAATTCCTGCAGCTGGTGAGTTTCTCTTGGACTCGTTTCTTGGGAACTGACAGATTTATTGACTAAACTGGAAAAGTATGGAGACGGAAGAGCTTTGAGGAGTTGCAGTGTGGCTTGTTCAGCCAAACAACCACATTTCCCGTGGCACATCAATGTCTTTTAAGTAGCCAAAAATTAGCATTCCATGGGGTGAGTTTGTGAAAAGAATCCTGGTTGATGGCCTTGATTAGCAGCTCCGTGAGGTGATTTCCGTTGACTTTGGATAGGGAACAATAAGTCATTGCCGCATCCCTACACAGGACAGTTAATTTGTGTTTGATGTTTTACAATGTCCTGCAGGGAATCCAGACATAAGTCCAGACATCACACTTAGAAAGGCTTCTCTGTCCATTTTCCCACAAAAAATAAAAGGCTAAAGAATAGGTTTTACTGAGAACAATTCAGGCCAAGATGTTTCTTTTCACAAGGGGGTGATTTTACAGACGTTAGTTGGGTGTCTGAAGATGGAGATTTGGGGAGAGTTTTCCACTTGTCGGTCAGTTTTTAGGTGCAGTGTGGACCTCAGCCACTGCATGGTGATTGAAAGGCTCCCTTGGGAACTGCCTGAGTAGGAGCAAACCCTGCTTAGGTGGTGTGGGATGGTTATACAGAACAGCAGAGGGCTATTGAGCCTCATCTTTTTATGGGAGGGAGAGGGATGCACATTCTAGCAGAGGGGAAAGATCACCCCAATTCTAATACTGACTTCAGAAGTGCTGATGTCACTGCAGCTCACATGTGACACAGATTGTCCTCTTTTTAGTCCATGGAAAAAGCTTAATTCTCATTTTTGTTTGATGTAAAATATTTCTTTCTCCTTAGTGCTTTCAATTCCAAGGACTGGCAAGGCATTTGCAAATGCTTTTGAAGTAATTCAGCTTTAATACACTAAGGTGAAAGTGAATCTCTGATTACCCTGACAGCCAGGACAGCTCCATCCAGGATCTTGAGCAAAACAGCTCCAAAACAAAAAGAGGAGTTGTTTCAGGTTCTTTTGACTTAAGATTTTGACCTAAGGCTTCTTTCAAACCTGGTACAAAATTGGTGCTTTTGGAGAGGTTGTCAGTTCTGTGTCAGCTTTCTGCTTTTTGGGTCAGCTTGGCTGAATCTCATCTACCTTTGAAGCTTTGAAGCTTTTACCTTTCAAGGCAATTTTACTCTCTGGGTCAAACAAAATGTTGGCTGGAAGTCCTCATCTTGCAGTTGTCACTGTAAATAAACTCTGTAGCTTTCAATGTTGGTCTTTCTGTGGCTTCTGAGTGTTCACTAAAACCTTCTCATTTTAGTTGCCTTAAGGGCAGCTCAGAACATCTCCCTCCTGGCAGCTTGGGCTTGCTTCTAAAATGTTTCTTCAATATTGATTTGATCTATGAAGTTTCCTTTCGGTGTGGAAAGCTTCGGTGTTTCTCTGCCAGTTTTTCCCCACTGACTTATCTCTGCTGTTTTTTCCTCAGCGTCAGAGGGTGATGTGCAGGGAATTGGTGTGTCCTTCTGGCCAAGCTGTGTGGGCCCTCGTCACTCTTCCATCATCAGCAAAGGCACCAGGTTTGCCAAGCCTCAGCTTTTCACTGTCACCTGAGCCCTGGAAGAACTAAGGGGAGATCCTCAAGGTCTCTGGTGCTGCCTTGATCGGTGGTGGTGGGTGAAGTGAGCGGCAAGGCCTTTCAACAAGCAACCATCTGGGTGCGGAAGAAGCGCTTGCAGCCAAGGTTCATGACGGGGTGGCAGGGCTTGGGGAAGGGCTGGGGAAAATGTGGGGTGGATATGATCTAGGCTTATCTGTGAGATGGGAGGGCATCTCTGAACGACCGGATGGTGTGACAACGGAAGTCCTGTTGGAACTCCTAGAAGAGGAAGTGATTTCAGTCTATGCTGTGCTTGCAGAGGTGGAGCAGCAGCATGGAGGAGCAGGTGAGCCTGGCAGAGCTGCCTGCAGCATTGGACAGCACACTCATGGTCCCCAGGAGTGGGCTCCAGCATGCAGCTGTCACCTCCTATGGATACAAACTGCGGTGCCTCTGGTGAGGGTGTTGCTCCCCGGGAGAAGGGCTCTTCTCTGGGGTGTGTGTGTGAGGTGTCTCCTAATGCTCTACTCTCCCTGTCTGCAGGATCCAGGTGAGGAAGATTGCCAGGGAGAGGGACAAGGCGAGGCTGGACTTGCAGAAGGCGGAGAGACGCTGCCTGCATCTTGGCAGGGAGCTGGACGACCAGTACGTCGCTCTCAAGCACACCCAGAGCAAGCTCAAGTAGGAATGGTCTTTTTGGTGGGGCTGGGAGGATGTGCCTACAGCCTCTCCCTCCCATCCCAGTCTCCCTGTTAAATCTCCCACTTGTTTTGTCAACATGCTAGTGGCAGAAAAATCCCTGAAGACCTTCCCTCACTATGGTTTCAGCATCCTTCCAACCAAGTTCTCATCTCCTGCTTTGTGCGTGGTGAGGGAGGGTGTCTGTACCTCGTGACCATCTGAGAACATGTTCCAGGTGCCCCAACCATGTTGCTTTCTTCCCCCAGGGATTTTCAGGCAGAAATAGAAGCAAAAGAGCTGCTTTTGCAGAAAGCAGTCAGCCAGCAGGCAAAGCTGGAGGCTGATACACAATTCCTCCAGGGCAAAGAGGCCAGTCTGCGAGGGAGACTGAACCATGTGATGAAGGTAAGTAAAGTGGCCTGGGTGAAACGTCTTCACTTCTTCAGAGGAGGCAAAGCAGAGGCGGTGACAAATATGGATGGAGGCGGTGACAAATATGGATGGCTTGCATTGCTTTTGCTGAGAAGGACAGGAATTTTATGCAGAAGATTCGTCAGCGACATCCATACTATTGTATTAAATACAGAGCTTGTTCCCTTGCCGTGACATTATTAAACCTCCATGTTGTTTGTTGGGAGTAGTTTGGCCCTTGGTAACACCTGGATATGCAATGGCCAAGGCTATAATTGTGCCAGGGACCATGCCAAAAGCAGAGATGATGGTGTCTGCATGCCTGGGATCATCCCAGTTCTGTTCAGTGTAGAAGTACAGCGGGAGATAGCACAGGAATTGCTGCCTTTGTTGTCTGTGACGGAAACCATAGTTTTGTACAGCAGAGGTAGAGATGAGCCTGTGGGGCTGTCTAGCTCTTAGTCTGCAAAGCCCACTCCTATGCTTGTCTTTTGGAGAGATGAACCTAACCCCAGCTCGTGTGGTATCAGCAGTGTGCTGTCCTGTTGTGGTTTAGGAATGGTACTGCCCAATTTAGTTCTCCCAGAAGACTCTGCAAACCACACTGCTGCTCACTCCCTCTCCCCCATCTTCTGTCCCTCGAGTGGCTTTAGAGGGGAATTGGAGGCACAGAAGGCAGAGATCGTGGGTTGAGATAAGAACAATTTACTGGAAACAGCTATGAGATAAGAAAAAATCCATTAACAGCAACAATACTAATAACAAAAATGTACAAAGAGAGTGTGATTTGTATGCAAAATGCTCACCGAAGAGCCCAGCCCAACCTGCAACCATTTTTCCTTTTCTTGTTTTCTCACTGGAAGAAAGGTGTTTCTCCATGAAAGCTTCCTGCTGCCCCTGGCAATGGCATGAGATGGTGTAGAATAACATCTGGGCACCCTTCTGGCTGCTGCGAAAAATGACTCCTGTCCTGTCTGGACTGAGGAGCTGTCAAATCCGGGTCTTCTGGAAGCTGTGCTGTGTTTGCCGTGCTGCCAGTTGTTTCACAGCTTCCTGATGAAGGCCTGTGTCTGATGAACCCATCCTGCCCTGTCAGGACCCACTGCATCAAAATTTCTGTTTTGTCAGCAGAACACAGAGCTGCAAAACAAGGTCAGAGAGATGACTGAGAAGCTGTCAGCCTCTGAGGAACTGGTGTTGGAGCTGCAGAAAGAGCTTAACCACATTGCGAAGGAAAAGGTAACCTTTCTCTGTTGTACTTAAATAGAAACTTTTCAAGAACTCATCAAAAAATTGATCTTGCATATTTTGGCTCAGATGTTATGGTCTCCCCTCTGTGATCTCTGCTGCACATTGGTGGCAACCTGGAAAGAAAAGAAATGTTGGCTTTTAAGTTAGGCCTTTTGAAGCTTGGGGGAAAAAAAGGGTGAAGAAAGTTTGCAGTTTTAGAAAATTTTACAAATCTGCAGTGTTCAAGTGAAAACTTTGAAGTTTGGTTTCCAGAAAAAAAGAAAAGCTTTATTTTTCTCAAGTATTGAAGTAAAGGGTTAGTTTTGGTATCTTCCACTCCTACAACTCACCTGGTAAAATGAAACTGGGGAGAGAAATGAGTCTGTGGTCTTGTTAGCCAGGAAAGGTTGCCTGCCTGTAGTCGTTGTCTCTTGCATGTGGAGAAAAATGTTTTTCCTCCTCTTTCTGCATCTGACTCATCCCACAGGTGTCAGTACGAACCCTTCTGTTGAATCTGTGGGTGTAGCACCATGACTTCAGTGATTTAGTAGAGCGTTCGGCTCTCTGTTTGGAGGGGTGATAACTTTCTTGATGAGAGGTGTTTCCCTGTGCTTGTGCAGCTGGGCCAGGTGGAGCCCCACAGCCCAGAGTTCCTGAGCCAGAGTGAACGCTTTGCTGAGATTGTCCTGGAATACGAGCGGCAGTGCCAGGTACGTGTGGGCAGTTCTCCAGCAGTCGTTGTGAAAGTCCTGCTCTCCTCAGCACATCTGTTGGGCACTTTGGCCTGGGGGGAGTGGAAGCAGGCAGCCCTGATCATGGTGCAGAGGAGAATCCCTCTTGTCTTGCTCAGAGGAGGCCAGAGACAGCTGTACCCTCAGTAAAGCAACCTGTCCCCTCACTCCTGCAGCCCTCCATGGGTTGTTTCCCTTGCTGGGATTTTGGCAGGGAGGAGTAGGGGTGGATGGTAAATTCTTCTCTGTCTGCCACTCTGTAGCCATGGACTATTTTGTTTGGGAACCCTGGACCTCTGTCGATAAGGACAGACCACCCTGGGCTCTGTTGGCATTTCTTCTTGAGCACAAGGAGAAAGCTGTTCTCCATATTTGGAAAGCATGTTAACAGCAAAATTCTTCTATCCTTTTGTTTTTCCCTTCCTTCTCCTTGCCCCCACTTTACAAACCTCTAAAAAACTTGCTGCTGGACTCTGCTAGAGAGTCAAGGTGAGCCAGTCCAGGTATCTGGTGTGTGTGTGTGGTCCAGGAATTGGTGTTCTGTATGTTGTACTTCCTGCAGGGTCATGTGCTCCTTCCGAGAGCTTTGGGCTGTCTGGGATGAGCACAACCTCTGTTTCCCTTCTCTTAATTTTTAAATGACTTGTGTATCTTGCATGTTGAGAGTTGCTGAGTGCTCTGTGCTTTGGCTCCCAAATCCTGTGCTTGTTACATTGCCCATTTGTTCCCAAGTGGTGTGTGTGGCTGGGGAACACCACTGAATAGGGACAGTGACTTATCACATCCCTCCAGCAAGGGCTGAAATGTGCACTTGCAGCAGTCGTTCTATGGACACATCAGACAGCCCCTCTTGAATCTGTAATTAAAGGCACTGGAGCATGATGCAGTCCAGCATTGCTCCAGGTGGCACCAGAGGGTTGAATATGCTTGGTGCTGCGATTTTTCTTCCTGTTGAGCAGCCCCAGAGTTGTCCATAAGAATGCTCATGTATGGATAGGTTCGACCTTCAGGCTTCATCTGCCCCTGTGAAGGCACCCACTGGGGTTTATCTTTACGCTTGTTGAGTGCTGTCAACCACCTGCCCTTCCTGTTTAGAATGGAGATGAAACAAATTGAGTTTGCATTTGTCTACATCTTCTCAGTAATATTTATTAATTGGAAGTGTCCTAGTTCATAGTCCCTTGTAACACATCAGCTTCCTGAGTGGCAGCATGTGGGAGGTAATTTGATGTTTACTCAAAGTGGTCTGCTGCTATTGCTTCCAGTGTGGGACGGAGGGTGTGAGGTGAAACAAGCAGTTTTCCAGCTCCAGACACCCACATGGAAGTGACTGATTGCACTGATGTGGCGGTTCATAACTCGGGGTTCAGCTATGGGACTCCTTGCTGCAGGCTGCTATTGGCACTGAGGTGGGATAAACTCCTGTGCTGGCCTCAGGGTGTCTCTGGCACCAGGTGACCAGCAGGACCTGCCTCGTGCTGTGCTTCCCATGGGATCAGCACGTCCTCACTTTGCTTTATTCCTTCTGCAACCTGGAAATGTTCCCTCCCAGAGCCCTGTGGGACTTGCTTCTCTGTTGCCTTGTGTGCATACAATAGTGCTTGTTGGCTAGCCGGGATACCCACAGAGGTATCTTGAAGATGTAAACACAAACCTCTGGGCCCGTACTGAGATCACTGTGTTTCTTATGTGTTGGACGTTAGCAATGGTGGTTTAGGTCAGGAGGGTCTCAGGAGGCCCAGCCCTTTGAGGTGTCTGCAAAAAACCCTGGTAATCATGTGCTTTTGCATGCAGGGCCAGTTGCTTTGTGCTTTACAGTGTCTACTGGTGGTGGTCATGGTAATCTGGACTTGCATTTCTTCTGTGGTGCTTCCAAATTCTCTCATGTCTGCCTTTGCTTGGGAAGGAAGAAAAACCCCCCTGTGCTGGGGCTGGGGGAGGCCTCTGCTCTTTGTGCTGGGTCAGAGAGCAGGAGGCTCTGAGTACACATGGCAGCTCCAACACCCTGGGGGGGCTTTGTAGCCACATCATGACCAGTCTTTGGTCTTTTCAGGTGCTGTATGACCAGAACAGGGTGCTGCGGAGGGAGCTGCAAAGGCTGCGTCTCCAGCTCCAGGAGAGCAGGGCTGAGACAGGGCTGCCAGCAAGAGGTAATGTGCCCCAGGGTTCAGTGCCTCTCTGTCTTCTCAGCAGGAACAAAGTTCCCTCTGGATTGACTTCTACACGGGAGTGTGGGGTGGCTTGTGCCTGAAGTACTGCTGCAGGTTCTGGTACTGGGCAGCCACGGGAAGGAAGAAGGGGAAATTGGATGGTGGGGAGGAGGGAAGGAGGCTTTCCCAACTCAAGAGCTGGTGATGGTAACCTGTGGACTAGGCAGCTAGGAGTGAACAGGCAGATTTTCACTGTTGAGGATGTTAGGGAAACACAGTATAATAAAGAGGAAGTAGCAAGTTGTATGGACTTGACTGGATGAAGCTGCAGCCATTCTTATCAGTCCTGTCTTGTAGGCCTGTCCTTACAGGGCTCCTTTCTGTCAGAAAGCCCCTCTCCAAGCCTTCTTGTTCTTGCTTCTGAATATACAGAGATGTCACTCCCAGTGGAGCAGATCCAAGAGCAGCTGCAGGACCTGAAGGTGCAGCTGGAAACCAAGGTGAGTGGGGTGGAGGGAGTTGTCCTGACTTCTTGGTAAGCACAACTGCTACACTATGACTGATTAAGCATCTGTTCCAGGAGGATTGCTGGAGAGAGAGTTAAGGCTGGGAAGCAGTGTGGTACCTCAGCACTTGGCTGGGATTATTCCATGTGCTTCTCCAGCCTGTCTTAGCTGGTAGGAGCATCGGGAGCCCTCATTGGCTGGCAAAGGCTTTGTGGAAATCGCTGTCACCTTGCAAAATGTTTGTGTGGGTCCTGTAGGGAACCAGAGATTACCCGATGTTGCTATCACAGTAAAACCAGCAAGAGGACCAAGAGGAGAAGCGGCCAGGTGTCTCCTGAGGGTAGGGGGTGTATCAGAGCCCTGTTGCCCTGGGCTTGCAGCACATTTGAACCCACTTGCCCTCAGATGGCAGTGTGAGCCCAGTCCTCTTTAGACAGCTTTAGAGTGCTCATGTAAAAGGCCTCCTCTTTTTGCTGCTGAACTGAGAGGTCAGTGATGCTTGCAGGATTTCTGTTGCAGCACTGCAAGAGTAAATTCCAAACTGCCACATAGGTGACACAACAGCACGAAGCTGCTTACGGATGCTCTGCCTGCTTCACAGTCCTGCCTTTGTGCTCATCAAATCCTGGAGTTTCTCGTGTTTACAGGGCAGCTGTGGGGAGCAGCAGCCACCCACCACCACATCTTAGCAAGGGACCACTCTGCAGTGGAGGAAGGATGTGAGGAGCAGTGGCAGATGATGCCCTGGCCTCCCCCGTCTGCTCTCAGGAGTTCCTTGTAAACAAGGAGAAAGGGGAGAACTGTGCTGTTTGCTGGAAAGAAATGGGAACCACGGGTACCTGCCTGTTAGAGGCTGCTGTTTGAGACTGTTGCCTTAAGTTCAGCAGGGACCAGAACTGCCTGAAGAGTGTCCCCTCTTCAGGGACCAATAGATCAACTTGAATTAGAGCTAATGGAAGAGGAGAGGGGAGCTCTCAGGAACATTGTGCTAATATCCAAATCCTATTTCCTTCCAACAGATAAACTATTACAAGGAACAACTAGAGTTAATGCAGAAAAACTTTGAGAGAGAGAGGAAGGACAGTGAGGAAGGCTTCAAGGCTGAGATGCACAAGATGGAAGATCAGAAGAGAGACCTGGAAGAAACAGTTGCAAAGTACTGGGCTGTAATTAATAGCCTGAAAGAGCAAAAATGTATGTGGAATCTGGAGCTGGAGGAGAGGTTTGAGGTGGAGCAGGCCAGGGTGGGACAGCACCACATTGAAGACATTAGCCATCCAAGGCAGCAGCTGGACGAGGAGGGAGAAGAGCTGGGGACACAGCAGCACCAGGACAGACTGAGCCTGAGGTCTGGCACTGTGCTCTTTCTGGGGCTAAGCAGGAGATTAGGGGTGCATCCCCTGCTCGTACCAGAGTAGGTTGGGCTGGAGAGCTGCTTTAATTTGGAAGAAAATCTGGGCAGTATTGCAGGGCTGCAGCTGTTCGAAGCAAGACATCTAAACTCCCCTTACATAAGTGCTTTTATTTCAAGACTTCAAGTTTCCCTGCATGTTCTACAAGCTTGTGTCAGAGGCAGTGCCCAAGCAAAGACTGTATCTCAAAATACTGAGAGATATGAGAGCTTTCATTAGTGTTTTCTTATTATCTCTCTTTCTTGGTCCTTCAACAAATCTGCCTCTGATTGCTAGATCATCACAACTTGCTCTCTTAAAAGCAGCAAAAAATGTCTTAAATTTCTCTGTATAGCTAAACCAGACTGCCTTGTGAAAGAGTGAGGCTGTCACTAAATGACTGTTAATCTTCCCTTCCTGTGCTTACGGTGCCTGTTCTGCAACATCCCCAGGGACCCCATCCTCCTTGCAGAGGAGACTGGAGAGGAATTGGCAGGAAACTGCCTGTCCATGCCTGCTCCTTCCTGCTTTCCAGCACACCCCACCAGTGCCCACAGGCTTTCCTCCTGCCTCTTTCCTTCTGTCTCCCTTCAGGAGCAGAGTTCCCCTTGGCAATATGGAAACAGAGGATTTTGCTAGGGTCAGTATTGCTCTTTTAGGGCTGAGATATGGGGTAGATGGGGAGAAAGAAGGTGATGGCTGAAGTCTGTGGTAGACCAGTAATTTAAGCTGTGTTACCACTATCTCTGGTGAATGGTGGATGGACTGACTACAGTGGGGAGCTTTCAGAGTTGTTGGAAAAGATGTGATGGGTGTGAGTCTGAGAGATGCAAAATAGTTTGAGAACTTTCTGTGAAGTTTAACTAATTGCCTTGACTTTGCAACAAAAAGAAAGCTTTGTGTTGCATGCCCAGCAAACGTACATTCTGAAGCTGGCTGAGGTTTCCAAGCTGTATTATCAAACCCAGGCCAGCAAAGTGGTTTTTATCTTTAGGAAAGATGCAGAGGTTGAGCATAACCAAGAGCTGTCGTGGAGTGAATGCCAGCATGAGAACAGCTGTAAGGCTTTATTGCAGCAACACTAGTGTGAAAGGAGGTGATTTCCCAACAATAAAGGTTCCAAGGTGAGATCTTCAAGAGCAGCATGCCCAGGAGAGGCAACAGTGGAAGTGTAAGGAAAAAGACAGTCTCTGTTGAAGCAGACTCAGATAAAGTTGTAAGAGGAGGTTAATGAGGAACAGGCCAAAATGTGTGAGATGCTTGAGCAGAAAAATATTAGAAAAGGCACCAGGATGAAATGGAAGTAATGCAGAGTTCATGGAGCCAAGGGCTCTGGTGTTGGAAGGGACAGAGTGTCTGGGAACTTGTCCTCTGGGGGGAAAGGAGCAGGTCCCAAGACTCAGATGAGCAGGTAGACCAAAATCTCCTATTCCAGCTAAGGAACAGAGAAGAAATGAAAAATGGTGTGATGGATGGACCAGTCTGTTGCAGCAAATGGCCTGCTCAGTCTAGAAGCTGGAGCCAAAGAGGAAAAGTATTTATCATGGAGAAATGGAATCTTGATAGACAAGGAGATGTGCTTGGGAACAAGGCAGAGAGAGCAAAGTTAAAAGGTCTGCTTTCACACAGCAGACAGAGCAGCATCTCAGGACATAAGATAGACTTGATCTGGATGGAAAGAACAGGAGAAAAATGCTCTGGGAGACAGAATGGTATAGCAGCACAGGAGGAAACATGACATTCTGGCTGTCAAAATGGAGCTGGAGAGGGAAAGGACCAGGTTGCAACTGGAGCTGATGCAGCTCAAAGATGTCGTGTACCAGTTGGAAAATGAACCCAGAGCTTAACAGAGTGTCAGGTTGGAGAGCAATCCTGTATGGAATTGGTGTTTAGCCGTAGCTATTGGATAAGACTGTCTGTTTAAAACAGAACTGGGCTTCTTTCTCACAAGTGCCAGTATTCACAGACTGGAAGTACCAATAGAAGTGGAAGGATGATGAGACACAGAACCTGATTTGGATTTGGGGTCATAGCTGTTGTGTCAAGGAAGCTGAGTTCTCCAGACCTGGCTTTATTGCAGTTGAGGGGCTGGGCTCACCACCTGGTGCTCCTGTAATGAAGTCTTGGTGTGTCTTGATGAGCCAAATCGCTTTGTTTCCATTCCTTGGAAAGACTGCAGAATAATTTTCACCAGCTGGAAGCCGCACAAATTAAGAGTCTGATGCTCTTTGTCCTTATTCCTCTTTATTTACCTACCTTTGAAGATCTGCTCCTTCTCTACCGTTGTCTCTTGGTTGTCCGCACATGTTTTGCCTGAGTTATTGGATGGTTGTTTTTCAGATTTCTTTATTTCTTGCTGTCCTTGGAAACCAAATGGAAATAGACCAGGGAGCCAGCATAGAATGCCAAGAGTAAACAGGGCTTTTGCATGGTTTTTTCACTCTGCTGTCTCTCCCTGCAAGGGAGATCTGTGCTGGCTGCTGGAGAACAGCTTGTTGAAGAGTCAGCTTAGAAGACTCCAGCAGGAACTGAGGCTAGCAAAGAAGGGCAGTGAACACTATGAGTAGGAGAAGAGACAGCTGCAAGAGGCTGGCAAATGGGTGGATAAAAGGAACAGCCACTCAGGTGCATTTACCAGATTTCAGCTGGCTCAACCTGCCTTCTGTTTTCTTATTTCTGAGCAAGCCAGCACTCGCACGCCCTTTGCTCCACACAAAAGCAGCCAGTGCTGAGATGGGCTTGGCCAGAGCAAGGTTTTGGGGGAGGCTGTGGAGGTGGGTATGTGTGGGAGGAAGGGTTGAGCTTTTTTGCTACACAAACTTTTTGGCCAGTGGCCTGTTTCTGCCTTAGGAAGCTTGAGGTAGGTGCTGAGGTCACCCACCAAGCCGTAAGTCTGAGGAGAAACAGGTTGCTGGTGTGGATGATACCAAGAATCTGTTAATTTGTCTCTCCTACTATTCTTCGTCTCTTGAGTTTTAGGCCTCTGACAGCGTTGCGGGACTTTAGATGTTCCCAGCTGTCTGCCCTGGGCTGGGCTGGGTCACCTGTTGGGGCAGAGACACCTGACTCGCTCCTGAATCAATACAGGACCGTATTTGTTTTGGCTTGGCTTTGCTTCCTGTTGCAGGCCAAAATCAGATGTAGGACTACCCAAAACAGGGCCCTCCTCTGGCGAGCTGTGGTTTGCTGCTCTCTGGCCTGATCATATCCCTCTTCCCAACAGGAAACCCATGAACAAGTTGGGCAGAGAGAAGGTGGAGGAGCTGGCTGAAATGACAGAGTTAACAGCATTGGTAAGAGGCCATTAACACTGACAGGCTCTTGGCTGAAGGATTTAGGAGGACAAAAACTGCATGTGCTCATAGAGGAGAACAAACGTGTTTGTTTCAAACATTCAAACATTTGAAGAAACAGCTTCATCTTATAACTTGTCAAGTAGGGAAAACCTGTGTGCCAAAAGCCAGTGAAGGTCTTACAGAACGGCAAGTATTGCTACAAAGTCTCTAACGAGGTTGACTTTACCTACTTGCGGTATTTCTCCCAGAGATTTTGCTCACTCCCAGATGCTCAAAGGCCTTTGGACATGTCTGCACACAAGGCCTGGCCAGGATTTTTTGTATGCAACATGAACAAGGCAGGCAGGCTTTTAAGTTCCCTACTCTGTTCCTGGGATACCTCGTGATTTGGAACCACAACCTGGTTTTTTGGATGTTTTTCGTACCCTTCAGGGCCATCAGCTGCAGCAGGGTGGCCTTTGCTGGCCCTTGCTGGCTTCAGCTTCCAGTAACCTGCTGCCCGTTTCCTGCTTTTTCTCCTTTGGAATTGCCCATTTTCCTGTGAGGATAGCGGAGGAATGGGATCTTGCCACCCTGCTGTTAGATGCAGGCTTGCTGATGTTGTCTCTAGTGTGGTCTGGTCAGAACATGGGCCAGAAGCTGCACTTTGCTCAGCCTTACTGCAAGGGAAAGTGTCCTATGGGTAGCACCTGGGGGATGGTGCCCTTTAGTGTCAACGCGGGCTCTTCTTGTAGCCCCTACTCTGCTCTTTTGTCTGTACTTTTACATGTGCATGTGAACACATTTCCATTCATACTCTCTTCTTACTAATCTGTACAGGCCTGTGTCCCCCTTCTCCCTCAGTGACCTCTCCCAGGGCTGTCAGCTGTGCAGGTTTCCTTTTTTAGGAATGCTGTGCCACTGGGCCTTGGTCAGGCTGGGACATGAGGACACTTGTCCTGAGTGCCCACAAGGCCCTGGAGCAGTGTCCCTGGGTGGGAACCCAGCGGGGACAGTGTGGGGCAGATTAAGTGTCTGTTGCCTCTGTTCCCACCCCAAGCCTGTGTGCATGATTTCTTATTTTTTTTTTTTCCCCCACCTTTTCCAGAGCGAGAAGAGCAAAGAGATCTCCCACCCAAATGTCAAGGTGCATCAGCTGGGCTGTGAACTCACTGGGCACAAGGCTGGTCACAGTGCTGGCCCTGGCAGTGCCCCACTGCAGAGCCAGAGGCTTGCAGAGGCCGAGTGGCCACGAGGAGCAGAGGAGGCTGCAAGGCTGGAACACCACCAGAAGCATGCAGCATGTTGGATGGAGATGGAGCTGCTCCAACAGCAGCTCAAGGCCTCGCAGGAGAAGGTGGGTGTCTTTCAGCTGATGGCAGGCTGCTGAGTGGTCCCTGTGATTGCTGTGATTCTGCCCTGTGGACAGGCTCAGGGACTGGCTTTCCAAGGTACAGCTTACCCATGTCAGCCACCCCTAGGTAGCCCTAGTGCAAAGTGGGACCAGACCAGCTTCCCAGTACCAGGTTTGTTCTTTGCTGGTGGCAGGAAGCAGAGGACATGTTGTACAGGACATGTGGTACATCCCAGCTTGCCTGGGATATATCCAAGAACCCAGGTGAGCAGCCCCCTCTTTCTCTTGCCACTGTGGCCCTTTGTGCTGGGATTTCCTCCCAGAGGAGTCCTCCAGCAACTACTGCTCCTTGCTGCTCAGAAAAGGATCTCTGCTTATCCTCCTGCAGCTCTTGGTGCTCTCAGTCCCTTGCTTTGCAGGCTGCCCATTAAGCACCACTCCCATGGTGCTGCAGGGTGCTGAGGGTGCGGTGAGGGTGCTACCTAACCTCTCCATCACCTGCAGCACATCCTGGGCCTGTCCCACTGTTGACTCAGAGCTGTAACCAGCTCTCCACCTGTCTGTGTTACAGCTTTTAGAAGCCAGAGCAAGCCTGAGCCTGGCCCAGACCCAGCACGCTCTGCAGATGAAGCAGGCCAAGGCCCAGATAAACAACATGGTGTCAAAGCAGCAGTTTGAGCAGCTGCAAACCACCTTGAGAGAGGAACAGTGCAAGACTCAGCAGCTCCAGGAAAGCCTCCATCAGCAGGCTGAGCAAACACGCAGGCAGCTGGTCAGGACCCAGGTAAGTGGGTAATTATGGGAGCTCAGTCAGGGGTACTGTGAAGGGAACACTGCTGTCCTGGCAGCCTGGAAGGCAGCTGTGGTTGAAGGTACCAGAGGTTTGAGTAGAAGATGCTATATGTAAAGGACCCACATGGAAAATACACTTACCTTCAAATTCAGCTGCAACTTTTAATTCCTCATGAAACCAGTCACTGCCCTGTACTCAAACATGAGCCCTCCCCACTCAAATCCACATACCCCAGACCAGGCATCTACTTTGTGCCTAGAGGAGCAGGAGTTATCCAGGGAGAGACTCTTTTGGCTCAGACTGGGGGAAAAAAAAGTTTGAGCCCTCTGTGTGGAGTTCACAGAGTGTGTGGGGGGTTTATCTCTGGGGCACTGGGCAACAAGATGTTGGGTTTTTGTGAGTTTGTCTTGTGACAAACAGGGCAAAGATAGAGCAAATTATAACCTAAGGAATTAAAATGAGCACACACAAAGACTGTGTTGAAGGAAACTGTGTCTCTCCCTGGACTTTTCTGGACATGCCTGGGAAAGGGGAGGCCACTGGCTTGTTTTTATAGAAAACACTGCTGGGAAATCTTAAAATTCGCCAGGTGCAGACCTAGAGAAGGTTGTACTGCTCTAGACACCTTTCCCACTGCTCTTTGTATCCTGCACCTCACCTGATCCCACCCTGCTCTCCTTCAGGGAGTGTGAAGGTCTATGAACAGGGCCCTGGGGAAATGTACAGTCCAGGGTTGCCAGAGGCCAGGGGAGTGCTAGGACAACCCAACCACGGGCTTTCTTGCCCACTGCAGGTGGAACATGAGCATCTGCTGCAGGCAGCTGTGGAGCAGGCAGAGGGGCTGGAACACAGCCTGAGGAGTGCTGAGGCTGTGCTGGCAGAGAGGGCAGCTCAGCTCAGAGATGCACAGGTGAGTGCAAGAGGGGTTAGTCCTGGGTGTTCCTACCTGCCTGGTACCCCTGCATGGCATGCTGAACCTGAAGCCTCCTGTCTCTTCTGTAGGCCCAACTCTCCAGGAACAAACTGTTGATCAAAGACCTCCGTGGGGAGAACAGGGGGTTTGCAGTGGCCCTGCAGGCTGCTGAACTGCAGCAGAAGAGCATGAAGGAGAAGAACCAGCTGTTGGAGGAGCAAGCCTCAGCTCTGAAGCAGCTTATCGGAAAAATCACCCCAGCATCTCTGAGTGGGTGATGGGACACCTTCAGTGGCAGTCCTGCCCTCGGTCCTGGCTGGGGTTGGTCAGGTGCAGAAGGGGAGGTATGGCTGGGTTGGGAAATTAGCCTTGTCCTCTCTGGTCTTGCAGGGTGTTCTTGCATAGAAAATAGATAATGAAGAGCCCAGATCTTTAAGGAAGTTTGTCCTGTGGATAGCTGAATTTTCCAACTGAAAGCACCAGCTTTGCCGCATTTCTCAGAGGTAGAGTGTGCTGTTATAAGTCAGGTCTGTCTCAGGGCAGCCATCCCACAGGATTTTCTTAAACTCCAGCAGTGTTTGGTGGTGATGCAGATGCTCCCTTTCTGCGGAGGGTTGATGTTCAGGCCACACTGTTATGGCTGGAAAGCCAGGGCAGAAGGGCTTGCATGTTCCTGTGTCTGGCTCACTCTGATCAGGAAAGCTTTGTGGTGGCATTAAAACGTTTGTAATATTACAGCACTTCCTGCCATCTCCAGTCTGCTCTGTATTTCAGTAACCTTCCCCAACAGTTGCTGAATTTTCATTCCCTACAGCTCCTCTTGGGCTCTAGGAGACTGGTCCACCCAAAGCCTGAGCCTAGGATCCAAAACCAACCAGACTGTTGCCTCTGTAGTGAGTGTGACAGAGCGTAGAGCTTTCTTTCTTTTTGAGCCTCCAAGGCTTGGGGCTTGATGAGTGTTGATGACCCCTACTCAGCACACTTCAGAGGAGACAGGAGACATGGTAAATGAACTGTGTCCTCTTGCCTTCCTTGGTGGCCTTTACAAATTGACAGTTAGTACTACTGCCAAAGTAAGTTGTGTAAAAGGCCAAGTATTCACATCAGCATATACCAAATTTATTGCTCTGCCCTCTGCATGGAAGGTGCATCATTGCCCCAGTGCAATGGCGAGAGCAGAGGACATATACATAGGGGCTGTGGTTGCCACTCGCTGTGAAAAGACTCCTAGGATTTTGGGGGCTATGGAGACAATTGTAGGAGAGACCAGACAAGCCTGACTATTTCAGGGGACCAGTGCAGAGGCTGGACAAAGTCAGTACAAAGAAGAGGGCTTAAAAATAGCTCACGCTGTTGTTGGTTCAGGAACAAAAGGGGATAAATTGGCTGTGAGCTGAAACTCAGGTACTGTGTTTAAGGCTGCCCTTCAGCCTGCTAGAGCAGAACTTCTGGCCCTGGGGCAGGGCTTGGAGATGACTGGAGGCTGTGACTGAGGAGGCCTCCTTGGTTTAGCTGTACTTTTTTTGCCCTGATGCATCGACAGCTGACGCTCCTCTTTGCCTTGGGGGCAGCCCTGAGTACAAGGGCCACAAGGTGAAGCTGGGCTGTTATAAGGAGGGCAGCCCCACAGAGGGGCTCAGGGATATTGCTTGGCTGAGGGTGGGAGAGCAACGCAGTAGCGCCCCAAGCATTTATCCTGTTCCTGCATTCTTCCCCAACTGCTTGCTTTTTCAGCTCCAGTCAGAGATGGGGGCTAAGCAAACCTCTAGGGCTATGTTTTTGCAACTGTTCTCTCAGCCACTTCTCCTGAGTGAGCAGCTCCATTGGGAAAACCAGACAGGGAAAACAACTCTTCAGCCTTGTTCTGGTTTTGTGCTAACTGAAATCCTTTAAACCCTCAGCTCCCTTTCCTACCCCTACACCAAACAGTCCCTAGGCCTTGCCAGACCAGTGCTTGGGGAAGCCCAGTCCTTGGGAGAAACCCACACTGCTCATTCACACAGCACCTCAAGAAACAACATTTATAGGTCTCTGATGGGAGACAAGGCAAGAAGCTTGCACGGCCTTTTCTGACACTTGGAGGAAGTTTCACTGAGACACTTAAATAACCATCATGCTGCAGGGTCAGGACAGGTTTGACTAGAGAGCCAGATCAGAGTGCTTAATGAACACAACATTAACTCTTATAAACCACTACAGTGAAGGCTGAAGCAGTTCTTTATTTTGCAACCACAGAGCTTTCCTGACTTCCAGAGCCCAGCCAGTCGGTGTCTTACTCCCATGTGAACAATGAACTATTCTAAACAAAAATGCATTCCCAAATGCTAGCTGTAGGTCTGGGGCTTGGATAACGTCCCACTCCCCCCTTCCTACCCCCCAGATTCCCAGGATCACTACATTACCAGAACGCACCATTTCCTCCCAAAGAGGTGGCCAATGTGGTTTGCATAATATAGGGCTGATCTTCAGGTAGGGCACCAAAGGCTGTTGGGAGGAGTGGAAGGGTGCCACTGCAGAAATGCTAAGGTGTCTGAAGTGCTGCACACACTACAGTTCAGTCCCCACTGTGGGCAGGCCACCAAGCAAGAGTTGTCCCTCCTGTCCTCCACACTTAGGACAGAATGTGCTCCAGGACTCCTTGTCTGATTAACTGCTCGCATTTCCAGCGGGGTAAAAAGTGCTGCACAGAAACACAGGAAAACTTTCCTTGAATTTGTTGGATTTGTTGCTGCACACAGCCAGCTCTGTTTGTCGGGCTGTATATTCACTGCATCATGGTACTGGACTAGGCAGAGCTGCAGTCTGGGCCATGCAGACAGCTTGCAGCATGTGCAGGGAGCTGTGTGTGCAGGAATTGTGACATGCTGCAAAGCTGGGATAAGCAGGGGGATGTCATGGGAGTGAAAGGGAAGGAAGAGAATGGACTATGCTCTTGTAATGGGTACCTGGCTGTTCTTCTTCAAGAGGATGGTAGTCTCATCGTCAATCTCAAATTCGCCATGGTCTTTTAAACACCGCACCTGCGAAGCAGAAACACAGCTCTCAGATCACCCCGTCTCCCATAGAAACACTAGACATCACTGCTGGCTTGCAACATGTGCCCCAGGACTGTGACACACTCCTTCCTGCCTGAGGGAGTCTCAGTACAGAGCAGACCTAGAAATGCAGAACTGGTCTGTGGGCTCCACCTGATGTTCTCTTCCTGCCTCTGCCTGGAGCAAGAGCCCAGTCTCTCCAGAGACTTGAGGAAGAGAAGCACAGAGATAGGGTCTAGTGACCCTCCCCTCCCCACAAACGTACCAGAAAATGCCAATCTGTTTTAACAATGAAACTGCTTAAGGAGCAGGTTTGTCGTCACTACTTGTTTTTTTGAAGAGAATATCAGAACAAAGCACTTTAGCTACTGACTGTGATTTCTCACATGCTCTTGCTTTGTTGTATCAATTGTGTAAAGCAATGTATAGTCTCATCTATAAGAGTCCATTTAAAAAAAAAAAAACAAAAAACACAAGAAAACCCCCTAGGTAACAGTCCTTAACATGGCAATATGGTTTCTGGTTGATCTGAGAGCTGGTTAAGTTTCTCCAAAAGCTGCAGAAACCTCACTGGATAACTCACCCCATCACAAATGCCCTACAGACCAGGAATACCATCTTTGACCATACATTGTGTCCTCAGTAGAAGTAAAACAGTGGCAGAGTAAAATCCAGAAGCCTGTGGAAGCTTTGGTGCTCTCAAAGGCTTTGCTCAATGAACTGACTTGGGATGGGGATAAAATTCTCTAAAAAAGATGGTCAGGTAAATGTTTGTTCAGACAGAAATCACAGATCTTGCACTTACTTCAATGTACAGGCTCTTAGGAGGTTTTATGTCCTGTGTAAGGTCCAGCCCCTCCTCTCCTCCTACTGACCTCATGTACGTAGCCAGAGACTTTTTGTACCGATTGAACCACTCCACCTGTGGGAAGTAACAGTGATCCCTCAGTCAAAGCCAAACAGCTAATGCTGAAAGACAGGTCCCTGATGAATGAGATCTAGTTTATTTGTGCTGCCAGACCACTGTTCCCAAGCATGCTCCTGACAGCCAAAGGTGAACGAACACAAGCTCTTCTAAAAGGAAAAACCACCTCTGAGGCAGTGCACTCTGGATTAAGTGTAGGACAGATGCTGCTGATGTCAGCAGCTCCGTACATCGGTCTAGAGACAGCATTTGAGAGCAGCATATACGGACCTAGTTCTCTTGGTCTCTCTGTGAGTCTGATCTAGTAGAGCCCACCTGATCCTTAAAAGTGCATTAAAACGTGTGCTCGGTGTCCATTTGTGGTTGTACCCATAGACAATGAATAAACAAGTATTTACAGAAAGGCATGTTAAGTATCATGTTTGTAGTGGGGGGGAGAGGAGGAGTAAATAGAAAGAGGGGAAGAGTTTAAAACAAGGCTGACTCACTTCCTCGGCTGACATATGGAACTGGATAGTGTTTGGCAGGACGCTGCCATACTCCCACCTCAGCGCTCGGATCCGCAGCAGCCGGTCGTACCTGGGGGAAGAAGCGCGGCAAACCCAGCATCCCTGAGGTGAGTTCTGCCAACATCCCCAGGCAACAGTGATGGCCCAGTCTGCCCTCAGAGCAGAGAGCAAACACTGGGGTCATTCCACCTGTGATATTTGGCCTATTCATAATGAAAACTCTTAAAGGGCAGAGGGAAGCAGGGCCTTCTCTCTGTGGTGGTACCGGCAATGAAGGCAAGGAGAACCAGCCCCGCACCTCGCGGAGGAACCACCTGCCCGGGCCGAGTTCCAGCACCCTGCCGCTGGGGGCCCTGTGCCGGCGGGGGTGAACCAATGCCCCGTGGCACCGACGGCCGAGAACCGCACTCACAGGTAGGCCAGGAGGCAGCGCTGGTTCCGGAGCAGGCAGCAGTGCCGGAACCGGATGAGGAAAATTAGGTCTGTCCGTCCCGACTTTGCTTCGGACCTGAAGGATGAGGAAGAGGAAGATGAGGAGAATAAGGTCGGAGCCCGGGGCAACTCCCGAGCTCTGCGGGACGCGCCAACACTCACACATCCGCCTGGTTCCGCTCGTACAGCGCCCGCATCTCCTCCAGCGCCTGCCGCAGCCCCTCCGTCTGCAACACAGGACACAGTCAGCGAGAGCGGAGCCCCTCCCGCTCGCGGCGTTCCCGGTCGTCCCGTCCCTGCTCACCCGGAATGGCGGGAGGTGCCCGCCGGCGGCGCGGTGCAGTTCCCGCACCAGCTCCATCACTCGCTCCCCCGCCATTCCGCGGCCCCGCGCGCCAGAAACCCGCGGGAACCGCAGCCAATGGGGGCCGCCGGCGCGGCCGCGCGGGGCGGGGCGAGGCCAATAGGGACCGCCTTGGAGGGCGTGGCCTTTGGCGGCTCCGCCCCCCCGGCGTTCCGTGCGGTGAGTTGTGCCGGTCTCGGCGCCCCCGGGTGATACCGGTGCGGCTGTTGGGCACCCTTGGGGACACGTTGAGAGACCCTGAGTGGGTAAGGCACTGCCTGACTGCCTCTGGCAACCTCCTCCCCGCACCACCCCAGCTTATGACAGCAATGTCCTTCAACCTGAAACATACCAGAAGTAAAAAAAAAAAAAAATTGGGTGCGTTTCTGGATGGGACAGGAAATTTTTTTAACACTCAGAACCCTTGAAGGGATTCACTAATCCAGCACCATGGCGTATCCTGCTCCGGTAATTTATTTCTCCAACCATGTGTTTCTTATGGTTACTAGACATAAAAACTGAGCAGTGTTTTGTGCAGCACAGTTGTGCCACGACAGTCAAAATTGGAAGAGTGGGGAGAGGACGGTGGGGCTTTCACAGTAGGACTGGGACACCTTGGTGTGCTTTGTGTGCCTGAGACATTTATGCTACTTGTGTTTAGGATGATGTGGCACCTGCACAACTGAGCAGGGACTGTGTTCTGGCTCTGGCAAGAGTGTTTTAATGATCTCAACAACTCAGTTGGGATTTTAGGCATGGGGTTAAAATGTCCAGAAACGCTCCAGTCGCCTGCAAGCTGGAGATGGACTTCTGGGGGTTTGTTTCCCAAACAGACCTGTTTCCTGGCTGTACTGAAGCCAGTTTTGTCTGTCTGGTGGGGGACGGGAGGGGGTGACACAGCAGAACTAGTGACCCCTGCTGGAGGGGGTATTGGGTCACCTTGTCCTTGTGCCACCACTGGAACAGGTTTGTGCCTACATGGTGCTGCTGCTTCCTTCAAGACTGCGGCGTATTTTCCAAAGGATCTGACCTGTATGGGGTATACCAGTGTGTAGCTGGGGAGCACATTGCTGTTAGCCAGCCACGGAGTAACGTGATCCCGTGGCTGGAAACCAAAGCTAGAAAAAAAATCGCTGTATGGCTTCAGCAGATGCTGTAGGAGCAGCCGTGGTGGGGGATTTTGCCCAATACAATATCAGGATGGGATCTTGGTCTTCAGCAACATGCTGCAGCTGTGGGGCAAATGAATGGACAAGGGGCAGCTTTGTGGCTGGGGTGTCATGCAGGAGGGCAGATGGCATGGTCTTGGGGTTTTTGTAAGGAGGAAAAGCATCCTGGAGTCAGGATTAGTAAGCAACATCTCTCCCCTCTCTCCTCTGGGCTGTCTGACTGTGGCAGGGGCACCCACCCTCTCCCTTCCCACCCAGCCTGTGGGCACAGCAGAGATGTAGGGCCTGAAGAAGGTGCTGTGAAGTGCCTGGTCCCCAGAGCGCTGTCACTGCAGAAGCATCACGTTTTGCTTGTCATTAATCATTGTGTTCTGCAGTGATAATGGCCCATCTGAGCCAGGAAAGATAATAGCAATAAACGGACATCCCTAATTCCAATTGTAGCTGCTGAAAATTGGTTGTTGCCTCTTGCCGAGGGATAAAAATGTAACTGAGTCTTGATTGAAAAATTCTGGGGAAGCAGCCTTATTTTACTGCCTTGCCAGATTAAAAAAAGCCTCATACATAAAAATAGACAAAATGAATGGAGAATTTACAAACATCTATATTTTGTGTTAGGAATTGTGATAAAATTAGGAAAACAGCTGAAGACACTGATTTATACAACTGTGACTATTTCAGGCAATGAAGGTTTACATATCACAGTTTAACAAGATAAAAGGTCTCCCACAGAATACATAGATGACAGACAACTCATCTGAATTTGACATAACACAGCATCAAATACAAATGTAATGTGATGAACAGTGCCAGGTCATTCCCCAGTTAGGTAACATACAACCTCTTGAATAAGGCAATTCAAATATAACTCTTAATTCAAATCACAACATACCCAGGCAGCATGCAGGGAAAAGTAATTTATTTTGTACATTGGAATGACACAACTTGCAACATGTTTCCATTTTATGTAGTTAGAGCAACAGGATATAAACCATTCAAATTATATATATATATATATTTATATATATATCTGAAGTCAACAGTTGTCTTTACTGGAATAAAGATTATCTGTTTTTGGTAAAAATAAAACTATTTGAATTCACTAATTAACAAAATGCACAGTGATCAGAAACCCAATTCTTCTCACTATTGTCTTCCCTGGCTTGCTCGCATTGCCCTGTGATGCAGCAGCTGCACAACCCCAGATTCAGAGAGTTCCTTGCACAGAGGAACAAAGATTCACCGGCACGTGGATTCCGCTACTGCAGAGTGTGCCGCCCACACCTGATGGACATCAGTGCTCCCATCACACCCATATGCACCCCATGGCTTGAAAACTGCTTTCCCCATCTCTGATTCTGGGCACCTGCCCAATAAAAAGCACTTACACATGTGCCAGACCTTTGGGGAGTCAAAAGTTGAATTGCATGTGGAAACACGTTCACTGGAACGGGCCTTTCATTCCTGTATGACCAACTAATTCCTCCAGACCTTTATGACCAAGACATTCAAGAAACTGTGAACCTGCTCAGCAATGAAAAAAATCTGAGCTAAAAATCTCTTTGATATGGTGGTACCTAATGTGGCTGATATTTCCACTGCAACAGACTTGGGGATCACATAGGATAATGAAGACTTTTTCTAGTATTGAAAAGTTCTTTCAAAAGGAAAAAATGAAGAAGGAAAAGAAGATTTTTCTCTATAATAAAAAAGATTAGTAATTTCTGAAAAGACTGATCTAGGCAGCTTCTCCCAGGTGAAGGGCTGTACATCCCCCTGTTTTAACTGGATACCTGCAGGGATGGATCCTCTTGCTAAGGTGTCGTGTCCCATGGTCGCTGAGTCTCCCTTATCCCATCCCCCTGTGAGGAAGGGGACAGATCTGGATGTCAGCAGGATTACTTCTGCCGCTGGTTCAGGGCTGCTGGCAGATGCCAGATGTGTTGTGGGAACGGCTTTGGAAGGGGCCAGACTTTGTCAGGCTGAAGCCTTGGGTGAGGGTTCTCCATGTGCCACAAGGCCTATTAAGGGCCAGCAAGGATATCAAGCCCATAAATAATGAAGAAGCTGAAGTTTGGATGTGAGGGAATCCAAATGCTCCAAACCTGCAAATGGATTCTTGAGAGATATCTCTCCTTCAGGTGATCTACACAGCAGCCACAGTAGCAGCAGTCAAGACCTTCCTGCTGGAAAACTGTCCCAGGCTTCAAAACCCATCTGTCAGCCAGAATAACTATGGGAGAAACTGGATTTTCAGAGTGATTGCTATGGGTCCTTTTTATCACCTTTACAAAGTTGTCGTGCCTCCCTACTACTCTATTTACTCCTCTAGTAAAAAAATCATTGGCATGTTTCTTTGCCCTTAAAGATAAAAAAAACCCAAAAAAATCTTCAAAAGATGTGGGGAGAAAGGTCCTTTCACAATGACATTCAGAGCAAAAAGAGAAAAATGACATTTTACAGATCATTAGAGAGCTATCTTTGGCAGAATATTTCAAATAAATTATTTTTACAAATATTTTCTGCAGTCATATATTTATTTTGAATAGATCACTTTCAACTATAGGGTCACTGGTTCACTACTCTCTATTAATAGGAAAACACCACAAATATAAAAATATATGAGCTCAGCACAACTTTTAGGCTACCACGACTGTGTCCAATAATTTCAAAAGTTGTAGATTGATACCACGGAAAATATGAAACAGGTTTTCTAACAGCGTGTGTCAGGTTAGAAGGTCACAGCTCGTGGCTGCTGTAAAACACACCAGGGAGGGTGGCTGGCGCCGTGGCACGGGATTAGCGTGGGAAGGAGTTGGAGGAGCCGGATGCTCTGAGCCAGTCTCTGCCATCACCGGCCATCTTCCCATGGGGAATTGTCTCTCTCTGACCCCTAAGGCTTAGAGATGTCATGCTGGGTGGTGGCTGAAGGGTGTCCTCCCTGGGCAGGAGAACTGGGGAGCAGGTGGGTGACACTGGGCTCACTGTGCTGAGAGTTCCCGACAAACCAAGCCGTTCCCCGGTCCTGTGCTGTGCCCCAGGAGGGAGCTCAAGTGCGGCAGCTTCCACTCGCAGAGTTGCCTCCTTCCACCTTTGCATGGGAAAAAGCACCGAGGGAGCCGCAGGCTTCTCCCTTGCACCGTGGCCAGATCCTGCCCCAGACTGTCTGTAGGACCCCAGCAGGATGGTGACTCTGCCAGAAACCCCAAGCCTGAGCCGTGGTGACCCAAGAAGGGGGCTTGCCTGGTCCCAATCTCCCCCTGCAGCACATGCCACCGAGTCCATCGAACACTTAGATTTAAACGTTTCGCTTTGTTTATACAGCATGTACAGAATATACAGCATCGGGCAATTATTTCCTAGTAGACTAGAAGTGTCTCCCAAGATGACTTCTTTTATCAACAAATATATATATAAATTGACAGTAATAAAAGAGTCATACCAACAAATATTATGGCTTTTCATATAGTGTAGCTGCATTGTGACATTGGATTTGTGAGGAACCATGACAGAGACAGAGAGATTGAGAGGCTCCAGCTGCTGAGCCCAGGGGTGACCCAGCTTTGACCCACCAGCACAGGGGCTCTGCATTGCTGGGCCAGTGCCAGCTTGTGGCACCAAGCGTGGCACAGGTGGCAGAGGGAAGGTGGAGTTGAATTTATGACCAATGCTCTGGTTCCTGTCACCAGGCAAACCAGTTCTTCTGAAAACTCTCCTTTCAGCCCTGCTTTGAAAAAATTTGGCTCTGTCCAGCTGGGGTCGGCCTGCTCTGTCCCTGGTGGGGGTACCAGGGGGTCAGTTGGGCTGCCGGAGATCTTTCTCTTTCTCTCTCTCTCTCTCTCTCTCTCTCTCTCTCTCTCTCTCTCTCTCTTTGTGTCAAGGTTTGCACAAGATGTCTATCTGCCCTAGAGTACCCTGTGGCTGTGAGGTGGAGGACACACAGGATGATGGGAAACACAGGATGATGACAATGGCTGGGCTGACTGGTGCTTTGGGTGCATCAGAATGGGTGGTTGCAGCCTTCTCCCTGCCTGCCTCCCCTGTGCTCCTGCTGAGGTGATGGGGAGCTCCCCTCAGGCTGATGAGCAGGGCGACAGTGGTGGCTGTCAGAGGGGAGCAGGAAAGCTAGAGCCATTACATCTGGAGCACACCACTGCTCCAGCACATCCAAAATACCAGAAGACAACTTGCCTTGGCAGTGCCACCACCACCCTGGCATATTGTGCCTGTGGGGGGGAGTCACCTCTGCTGCAGGGCCACTCACCTGCTGCCTGCCTTGTCTCGCCTCCTGGGATGCATCCAGCCACCACCTGTTCCCTTCACTTCTTAGACCCAGGGAGCCATTTCGAGCTCTTTCTCTCTTGCACCCTGCTGTTCCAGGGGATCCTTGCTGCCTCAACCATGGGGAGTGTCCAGCAACCCTGGGACAGGCTGTGCAGGCAGCTGCCAGCTCCCTGCCCGAGCATCCCTCCACTACTGAGTGGGACAGCGGAAGAAGCTTCAGACGTGGATTACATCTCTGCCAGGAAAGATGTGTTTCCATGTTCTCTCCAAGCTCACAACAACAGCCTGATTTTTAGTCTAGAAGGAGGAGCAGTTGTTCAAGTGTGTGGAAATGACTTTGAGAACTGGAGTGGTCACTCAAGCGTTGAGATAATTAGGCCTCTTCATTAATGCAGAAAATTAGTAATGGATCTAAATTGCTGCTACTGTAATTTTTTGACTAATTCCCATCTCATTTCCCTCTCTTTCAAAATATCACGGCCACTCCCTGCAGGCCTCCCTGGCTGAAACCAGGGCTGATGCTCCCATGAACAAGCATGGGGAGCTCAGGTCTCGCCTCTGGCTCTGCCTGCAGGGTGCTGGGCTGTGAGTGCCTCTTCCCTCATGGCAGTGATGTGGGGAGCAGCAGCGAGAGAGTACCATGGGGAACCCCCTGTCTTTGAGATGTGTAAGGTTTCCCGGTGACTGCTTTGCTCCTGGCAGTCTGACTGCTTTTTGCTGGGAATATTCCCGGGGCTTGTTTTTGGGGTGGGAGGTAGAATGTAGTATCCTCTATGTCTTCTTCTCGCTTTATTAGCCGTGGTGTTCACACCTGGTGAACACCAGGTATAACCAGAGACCTCTCCAGACAGCTGAGGGACAGCAATAGGTGTAAAGATGCCCATCACTGCTGACTGGTCTTCAGGAAGTTCATGGTTCGGATTTCACAACCTCATGCCAGTTCTCCTTGGCACGGAGACCCAGGATATAGAGGGCTGCAATTTACCAGCCTCTGCATTTTGTGGGTTTTACTAGCATGTCTGTGTTGTTCCAGCTAGGAATTGTAGGAGAATTCACCAACTTCTGCCCTTCATCCACAAATAAAACCGTGCTGAATTGCTGAACAATGTCCTCAACAGGTAGTCTTGAGAGCTGGACTACATGCAGAGCTGTGCCTCCTAATGCTTAATGCATTATGGAAAAAAGAAGTAGGACAAATGTTGTCAGGGAAAAAAATAAATAACATTTTCTTCCTTGCTAACATAGTGACTGTAATGTAAGAGGTATTATTGCCATCTATTGCTCTCTTGAGCTGCTGAAAGAAGTGCATGTTTCCTGATTAAGAGCAAGACAAGCAGGTCTCCTGCAAGGCTCCCTGCATGAGCATGTTTTTCTCAAGAGCTCAGAAGATGAAGGAAGCAACATGGGGCAAACGAATGAAGACACAACAGGCATCGGTTCGTTCTCATTTGTACAGGGGGGGTTCAGCCAAGGGGTACCTAATCACAGCTCTTACTGCAGCGAAAGGCCAGGGCAATGTACAGGGCTATAGCTGAAGGCAAGAGGAAAGGGAAATATCTCAGCATTACTCGGAGCGAGGGGAAATCCAGTTCGCTACATCCCTGGGAGTCACAAAGCCACTAGTTTGCAAATGCTTTCATTAATGTTACCACATAAGCTTGATAGCAACCTGGGACACATTTGCACCACTAGGATGTAATCTGTCCTGTGCCAGCGCAGCAATTTTACAGTGACTCAGAAACTCTCCACGTTTCAGAGTATCTCTGCAAAGAAGCTCATCTGCCAGAATCTCAGATTTCTGTAAGTAAGGAGCCTGTGGGTTGGGGTAGAGGGGTACACACTCCTGGGGATGACAGTGCCATGGATTGCAATGGCAATTTCTGTCAAGAAAACAGAGCAATAAGGCTGAACTGTATGCAGGTCTCACCCTGCTGTCATCTGTAGAGTCTCTTCTGAGTCAGAAGTAAAGGAGAGGAAATAAATCCCTCCTCAACAAAGAGGTCAGGAGGTGCAGGGAGAGTCTTCCATGTACTGCAAGGTTTAGGAGCTCTAAGAGTGGATAGACATCCCAAGCCATTGCAACTTACTGTACTTAAGCTGTGCCCATTTTAAACAAGGGCAGGAAAGTCTTGACCCTCCAGTTAAAGCAATTGGTTCATTCTGGAATGTAGAGGCAGGGTTGGGTTGAGGGGTGTAGCTGGAGCATCTGTAGGACTTGATAACGGTGGAAATTCAGCAAAAAGTGTTTAGTTTTCCCCAGCCTCATGAGTGAAGGACAGTGGCACAATAAAAGCTGTGCCTGTGGGTAGTGGCTGGGTGATGAGCAGGAGGGCCTCAGCAAGCTGAGCTCTGCCTCTGCTGCATGGAAATTTGCCTTGCTCCTTGGTTTGTAGGGGCTCAAGTCCACCACATGGGGTGGTTAATCTTTGTCCTGGGACATGGACAGCAAGCCTGAGCTAACAAGTGTTGTTGTTTGTTGCAGTAAGAACGGAGACTTGTCCCACCACAGGAAGCCCTCATTTGTGGGGCAGGGGGGACACAGACTGCTTCTCTACAGGGGGCCTGGAAGAAGAGGCTCTACAGGGGCCTCAGCACAGAGCAAGGCCGGGCTGGATTACCACTGTGTATAGACAGTAATTTTGGTACCTTGAGATGGCTCAAGGCAGATGCTGGAGGACCCCAGCATCAGGTGGCACGTGCTCAGTGGTCCCCATTGCTACCTGAACTGGAGGGGGGCTGCATGATGGGAGGGGCAGAAAGCTTTTCTAGTGCAGTAAAACAGGTCGAGGGCTGTTTTGAATCAAATAGATAAAACTACTGTCTAGGGCTGGTGCCCATAGGCAGCCAAGCTAAAGGCTGTGCTGTATCTGTGCAGAAATGAAGATACATGTCCATACCCACAGTAGCTGGGGCAGAGGGACATGCTGTGACAGTGCCTAAAAAAAGGTTTCTGGATCCGTGTGGGACCCCACAGCACTTCTCCCCTCCCTGTGCCCTCTAACAGTGGGTACCCCCCCAGCAGCACCCAGCTCCACTGTTCAGCAGTGCTCCACAGCAACTGCTTTGGGAAGAGTATGCACCCCAGTGCCCTCTTCCACACTTCTGAGGGGAGCCACAGCCTGGCATCCAGCTTTGGGAAGGGGGAAGGAGCCAAGGGAGGGTGCAGAGCCTGCAGGAGAGGGCGGTAAACCATCCTGGGGACACTGGACCTCGGAGTGCAGGGCTGGTTGTTCTTGAGATGCTCCAGAGAGACAGCAAGACCCTGTGGAGACTTCTTGGATGCTCTCAGGGGCATACCACAGAATCCTTCCAGTAGCAGCAAGCTTCTGTCTTTGCTGATAACAGCTCCTGTTCGGCCAAACAGGTCCTTTTCCCCTGCAGTGTCCCTTCTCTCTCGGTAAGGGGTGTTGCTGGCTGGCAAGAGGCTCTTTGGCATCTCTAGTTCCAAAAGCAGAAAGGCTCAAGTCCATAAAAGGTGAGGAATCTCACTGCATTTATTGTCCCTTGGTGCTTTTTGCAAGAATACAGATGCCTCTGGATGCTTTCCTATGCAAGTCAATTTTTTTACAAGATAAACAGGCTTTTCTACAGCTGTGCAGCTTGTGTGTATAAGCGTCATAGTAGTTGGTCATTGCACACTCAGAGAGGCCAGAAATGTCCCTGGTGCTCTGCAAACGTGCTTCCCCAGATGGGCTTGAGTGCCAAAGCCTACGGAAAACAATTCAAGGCTTTCTCCTGGAATGACACCATCCAGCATTAAGTTTTCCCTCTTTTCCCTCTCCATTGCTTTCTGGCTATGCCCAGCTCTGTCCCTCCAGGAGTGTAGCTGAGTCTCCTCCTGAGTTATGAACATGCCACCAATACTGTTGCACTTGACTCTTACCCAAGCAGTTAAAAATAGCTGTAACAATAACATATGGGCTCTGGTTCTCCCGTCCCTGCCCATAGCAGAAATAGCATGATGAGTTTACAGACTGCAGTCAGACTCGTGACCAGAGCGGGCTCAAGGCCTCCCTTCTCCCTTTTGTCGTTTAAGGAAGCGATGAGAGCGGGGAGGAAGATGCACAAATGACTCTTGGGATTGCCCCTCATCCCAGAGGCACCACAGGCTGCCTGGAAAGGGGTGACACACAAGCAGGCACCTTGTTTGGAGATGAGGGATTCACATCTCTGGAGGGAGCGGTTCCTGTGCTGCCCTGGCACAGGTAGCAGTTCGGGTGGGCTCAGCCATGAGTCACTGATTATTTGCTGCTCTTCCCTCCACCCTCCCCCCGCCCCCCTCTTTTTCATGTGTTCAGTATGTGGCTGGAATTTGCTTCCACTCCTGCTGACCCCTGAAGAGCTGGGAATATGGTTTTTCCAAGATGCTTAGGGCTGTCTCTGGTGCGTTCCTTCTGCTTGTCCCCAAGTGCTTTGCAGTGGCCTGTGGAGTTATTTGGGTGTCTGCCTCTGAATGTTCAATGCACCATGCTGCATCCTTTTCTGTGGAAAAGTTTGCCTTTGGCTAGTGGGGTGCTGAAAGGCAGTGAAAGCAAACAGGGCAAGTGGATAGATGGAGGCCAAGAGTTTAATCTGCTGTTTCTGGCAACATTTCTGAACCCAGGCCTTTATCAGAGATGCTCCACGTCCTTCCCTTGTGAGAGAGGGTGGGAAGGCTGGCAGGAATGAGGAGGAAATGTGAGAACACTGACATGAGTCAGGGGACCCGGGGAGCTGAGCTGTGACCCACTGGGCAGGCAAGCAGGCACGACAGCAAGACGTGCCTGTGCTGGGGACTGTGCTTCCTCCTGCTGCCTCCCAGCAGTGTGCCAGCCAGCGCAGGTGTCTTCTGGAGGAAGGTGGTTTGCTTTTGCCTTCGGAGAATATGGTTTAAAGACAAGGCTGGTGCAGAAGAGCAGGCATGGCACCCTTAAGAACACTGGCAGGTGTCTGGGGCTCAGTGGAGAGGTCCTTCCCCTTGCTGCTCACTCGTGACTCCTCCATGAGCACTGGGCACACACACATTGCACTGTGCATAACCTCATTGAAGATGCCAAAAAGCACACAGCTGGCAGGGAGTAATTGCATAAACAGGGCTGGTGTTTACCCTGTGATTTAGGCCTTACCCTAAGCAAGCACTGCTCCATCATTCCCTTTGTAAAGCTCTGTGAGCAAACAGTTATTTACTGTCTGTTAACCTGAGTGGCTACACAAGTCCCATTCGGCTCGTTAATTACTTCAGTGACTACAATTCATTCTGAAGAAGCAAATGATGAAAGCAAAACACCAACATCACCTTTCAATAGAAGTAATTACTGGGTCAAAGGAGTTGCTTTGCTTTCACAATCCACTGCCTGTGAAAAGCAATAAACGTGACTGGCCGTGCTCGAGGTGGCCTGGGGAGTGGAGGAGTTTGACTCACTCATCTGGGAGGGTGATGTGTGCCCACAGAGAGAATGAAGCAGCAGCATGGCTGGCCAAAAGCAGCACAGGGTGTGGGGAAGGGCCAGATTCATCTGAGAGCAGCCCAGGGATCATGTTAGATCCTTTGGCTGCCAGGGTGTGTTAGTTACTTGCTCTGCCACACATCCCCTTGCACTGGCAAATGGGAATTCTAGTGCCTCTGGGCCTCTACACACATGGTCATGCTGCAACAAAATCAGCCACATCCTACTCTTCCTCTTTTTGCCTGGTGGCAGGTTTCTAGCCTGGAGTTTGACAGTCAGTCACTGCTGTTGGTGGCATTCTGACTGGCTGTGCGGCCCCGTCCTGACCTTCCTTGGCAGACAGGCAGGAGCGTGGGCAGGACCCTGAGAGCACACACACCTCACCAGGAGGCTCAAGGAGAGCCCTTCTGGATGAAGGCAGCGCTTGCCTGGGACCCATCTCCAGACCTGGGTTCAGCTGGTGTTTGAGTTCAGCTGGTGTTTGAGTTCAGCTGTTGGAGCAGGACCTCCCAGGCATCATGGGGAGGGTTTATTTGGGGGCAACTCAACAGAGGCTGCATGAAACACAGGCAGCAGCAACATCCCTGGGCATGCAGGGAATTTTCTCTTCCTCAGCGCTGTCTGAGCTGGGTCTGAAATGGCCCATGGCACCTGGACAGGGGCATGGTCAAGCAGCTGTTGAGAGCAACCCAGCGTCCTGGTGCACTTGGTGACCTCATGGTGTGTCTCAGATCTGCTTCGGCACCCATGCACCTGCCCTAGTAATCCTCCCTTAAAATTAGCTCATGGCTTATCCTGAAGCAAGTCACTGTGAGGCTGTAGCAACAGCATGAGCGGCTCCATGTAACTAGAAGACACAAGCAGAAAGAGCTGCTAAAGTACCCTGGGGGCACATGTACGGCTGTCCTCAAGCCTAGGGCAACTCAGCACTGATTAGGGACCCAGCACAGGAGCAACTCCTGGACCTGGAAGGGTGGGTTGCACTGCAACTTTGTCCCTGGGTGGTTTCCTGCATCCCCCTGAGGGTGGAGTGGGCTGTGAGCCCCAGATGTATGGCAGCATACTGAGCCTGAGGCACCATGGAGATGGAGCAGGAGGAAAGGTGTGAGATGGGGCAGGAGAAGGTGTGCAAAGCACCACTACCCCTGTCAGTGGCAGAAACACGGTGAATGCAAACTAATGAGTAAAGAAGAGATGGGTACAAAGGGGAAAACAATTGGAGGGGAGAGAATATGCAGGAGCAGTACTGGATCCATCAGGAATCATTACAAACTTTATTTCTCTGTGCATTGTGTACCATTGATAAGGATCATCACAATTAGTGGACTCACTGCCTATAGTGGTGGGCAATACACACAAACTAAAAAAAAATGAAGCCAAACAGATGAAAATGAAATCATTGTACATAAAGGTAATCATAAACCTGAACAACCTGCACCTGTGTTTGATTCTCCCCCCAAAACAATGAAAAACAAAAAGAAAAACCCCTAACCCAATCAAAAGTGAAAAAACAGCTCAAGGAAAAAAAAACCCCACAACCTCATATTCCTAGAGAAAATCTCACAGCAGATTCATTAAAATTTCCACAGATAGTTCAAAATGAGTACAAATACCCCCAGCCAGCTAGTTATGGTACAAGCATCAGATATGGTTTTCAGCTGAATGGGAAGAGCTCACCATAGACATGCAGGCTGGGAGTTTGCTGGCTGGAATGTCAGGAAACCTGGCAAAGGGCATAGGGTAAGAAGACATCTCTCAACACCAGTGCACAATGTCTCCTTCTCTGCTCGGCTCTCTACCCCAACCTGCACTAACTAGTAGCATGGGTGGGGATGCTGGGTTACACCTCCCTGTTTCATCCTTCCCAGCAATTTCGGATTCGGAGAGTGCAAAGTGTGGCCTTTTCCCGTGGGGCACGCTTCCCAGTTGCACCCTGCAGAGTGGGAGATCTCTTTCTGGCCCTTCAGCCCTTGTGTTGAATTACTCTGCCTCCAAATGGCTGTGGGAAAGGACCAGCTTTGTGGACTGATCCTGATGGCTTAACACTCAGAAACAAGAGCTGTCACTAGACCTCTGGGGATACAGGGAATAGCAGGGGACCAAGGGGTTTTGAGGCAGTCACCGACTATAAAGGCAGAAGCATGGGAGATTCTGGGATTCAGCCACACTTGTCCCTCTTGGAACTGCTCATCCCACTCGGGCTCCCTGGGACCTTGTGTAAAACCTTGTGTGGGTAGTGGAAGCCTTCACACTGGCTTCAGCACGTCAGAGGACCCCAGCCACACAGGTAGACAGAGCCTGCAGTCTCTGGGGTTTGGGTTTCCCTCCCCTGAAAACCTACATCTCATGGCTGTTATTGCTTCCCATGGACCCACGCAACAAGCAATAAGTGGGGACAGCTTTCCATCCTTTTACCCCTGCTAAGAGGAAACAAACAAGCAAAAAACCCTATGGCAAAACCAAACTAACTAAAAATAAATAAAAACCCAGTGAAAAGAAGAACGCTTGTATCTGCAATGCTCAACCCCCATGGTCGGAAGGACTATCGCTATAGGTTGCTATATACAGATAGATTTCATTTCATTCATGCAAATGTTACAAGTACCACGACAGCATGCCCGAGGAGGTGGAGGAAGCGGGAAGAAACCCCTTGCCACCCCCATGCAGCCTCGGCTTAGGACACTGGACATGAGGTTGCAGCTGTGCATCCCCAAAGCATGGAGAGGGAAAGGTGAGGGGCACGTGGGTGGGAAATGCTAGTTGTACACACTCCAAAACAAAACAAAAAAACCGACCCCAAATCAATGACGAAAATGGTTTGTGTTCTATCCTTAGAAAGCTCCCAGTTTCCCCTTTGCCTTCAGTTTGGTCTCTTGCTTTCTCTCCAACAGGGCCAGAGGGGATGTTCTCGAATGGCGAAGGCAGGTGGATGGCAGTTGGAGATCAGAACCCTTGCTTTCCTCTCCTTCCCTTGCCCACTGCTCTGTTTCTCACCAGCTACCCTGGCCCTCCTAATAGCGATGCACCCCGGTCACCTTCATATCCATCTTCCCAGGTGGCTGGTGGGTGGGAGTCAGCGGTGGAAAGGGGCTTGGTGGCCATCAGCTGCTCCTGTTGGTAGAGTTGCAGAAAGGGCCCTGCTGCCTGGCTCCTGGCTGGGGCCACTGCCTGGGGAGGGGTCCTGCTGGCTTTGGGGTCCTGTCTAGTTCAAAGGATGCTCCAAAGCCGCTTTCCACCAGCAGGTGTGTGAACATGGCAAATTTCTTTTATTCTTTTTCTCTGTTCATTATACACAGCTTTATATCTATATCTATACCTATATATCACTCTATATAGATATATATAGATATACATATATTTGCTATCTCTTATTGTCCCTTTAGAAGCCCTTTATGTGGCAGTAGGCTTCCAGAGATGAGAAGAATATGTACAAGAGCCAGAGGAGGATAAACAGTGAGGATGTGAGCAGCTTGGAAGTCCGCGGCCCGCCCAGCTCACCTCCAATCTCGGGTCTCCGCCGGTACAGCAGCACACCCACACTGATAAAAGCAAAAATGGTGAAGAGGGTGACGGAGAAGGCCAGTGTGCCAGGTGAGACTTGGAATGCTTGTCCGTGCGCCGCGTGGTAGATGGCTGCGATGGACCAGGCTACCCCAATTCCCAGGAAAACGTTCACAGCATTGCTCCCGGTGACATTCCCGATGGAGGCGTCTGCATACTGGTCCTGCGTTGCTGCTACTTTGCTGGCAAATGTGTCTGCAAAGGAAAGGAAGAGAGAAACCCTCAGGTAACATCCAGGTAAGGAGGGAGAGCAGCCAGCCTGGGGGCAAGTGTCAATGACAACACCTGGGGAAAGAAGATAATAGGTAAGGGGACAGGGTACAGCCCCTTCTACGAGCGCTCCTGAGGCAGAGCACAACTGGCCAGAGCCAGAGTGACAATCAGGGTCCAGAAATGCACAGGAGGGAAATCTCAATATTCAGAAATATGGGGCTTTTCCCCCAGTTTGGCCTCAGACGTCCTGCAGTTCTTCAGGTGAGATAACACTACACTGCACTGGCCTCTTCTCCCACATCCGCTAATTTGTTCTTGCAAACTTGCAAAAAAACTGGACAGGATGGAAAAGCTTTGTGGAGCCACAATGGTTTGTATTTAACCATCAGGTACCTTGAAGTTTTTTTTGTATTTCTGAGTTTGCTTTAATGTTGTCTCTCTGATATCTTTTGTCTCTCTGATATCTTTTGTCTCTCTGATATCTTTTTTCTCTCTGATATCTTTTGCCTCACTGAAGTCCAGTGACCCTGACACTTTGGTAAGCCAGAGGTCATCTTTCACCCCTTGGGAAGAAAAACCATGTAAAATGGTGCATAGTTGCCCAGATGCTCCACTAGCTTTAATACCAGTGATAAAACTTGGCTGACCTTTTATATGGAAAACCTTGTGTCAAGCAGACCAGCGTAACGTTGCTCTGCACCACAGGGAAGTGCTGATTTTACATCCAAACCCACTCTGGATCTGCAGGGGGAGGTGGCAGCAGGAAGGACTAGCCTCTGGGTTTTGTCCAGGTGAGTGCTCTCAGCTAACAAAGAGGAGATGAGTCTCTGCCATAGCTGCGCTCCCAGATTACCTTGGGTACAGGCAGCCGAGTGTGGCTCAGAAAAAGAAAACAGTGAGGTCAAATTTCATGTGTTTTGATTCTACAGAATTTTCTTTCCACTCCTTCCCAGTGGGGCTCCAAGGTGAGATGGCCAAGGGCAGTTTGGCAAAAAGATCCATGTAACATACATGG